>NW_026539243.1:62608-89608 GCF_027791375.1 Indicator indicator | reverse complement strand
CATTTAGTCTCTCTCCTCAAAATACACTAACTGGCAAAAGAAATTTGGTGCTAGGATGTTCCCTTGATGTGTAAGCCCCCATGCTTTTCTTTGTCTCTGTGCGGCTTGTAGAGCAGCTTTTTTCCACCTGCTTAGACATGGCTGTAACTGGTGACAGGAAAGAGCTAGGCCAGAATTGCAAGCTCCATTTAGTCTCTCTCCTCAAAATACACTAACTGGCAAAAGAAATTTGGTGCTAGGATGTTCCCTTGATGTGTTAGCCCCCATGCTTTTCTTTGTCTCTGTGCGGCTTGTAAAGCAGCTTTTTTCCACCTGCTTAGACATGGCTGTAACTGGTGACAGGAAAGAGCTAGGCCAGAATTGCAAGCTCCATTTAGTCTCTCTCCTCAAAATACACTAATTGGCAAAAGAAATTTGGTGCTAGGATGTTCCCTTGATGTGTTAGCCCCCATGCTTTTCTTTGTCTCTGTGCGGCTTGTAAAGCAGCTTTTTTCCACCTGCTTAGACATGGCTGTAACTGGTGACAGGAAAGAGCTAGGCCAGAATTGCAAGCTCCATTTAGTCTCTCTCCTCAAAATACACTAATTGGCAAAAGAAATTTGGTGCTAGGATGTTCCCTTGATGTGTTAGCCCCATGCTTTTCTTTGTCTCTGTGCGGCTTGTAAAGCAGCTTTTTTCCACCTGCTTAGACATGGCTGTAACTGGTGACAGGAAAGAGCTAGGCCAGAATTGCAAGCTCCATTTAGTCTCTCTCCTCAAAATACACTAATTGGCAAAAGAAATTTGGTGCTAGGATGTTCCCGTGATGTGTTAGCCCCCATGCTTTTCTTTGTCTCTGTGCGGCTTGTAAAGCAGCTTTTTTCCACCTGCTTAGACATGGCTGTAACTGGTGACAGGAAAGAGCTAGGCCAGAATTGCAAGCTCCATTTTGTCTCTCTCCTCAAAATACACTAATTGGCAAAAGAAATTTGGTGCTAGGATGTTCCCTTGATGTGTTAGCCCCCATGCTTTTCTTTGTCTCTGTGCGGCTTGTAAAGCAGCTTTTTTCCACCTGCTTAGACATGGCTGTAACTGGTGACAGGAAAGAGCTAGGCCAGAATTGCAAGCTCCATTTAGTCTCTATACTCAAAATACACTAATTGTCAAAAGAAATTTGGTGCTAGGATGTTCCCTTGATGTGTTAGCCCCCATGCTTTTCTTTGTCTCTGTGCGGCTTGTAAAGCAGCTTTTTTCCACCTGCTTAGACATGGCTGTAACTGGTGACAGGAAAGAGCTAGGCCAGAATTGCAAGCTCCATTTAGTCTCTCTCCACAAAATACACTAATTGGCAAAAGAAATTTGGTGCTAGGATGTTCCCTTGATGTGTTAGCCCCCATGCTTTTCTTTGTCTCTGTGCGGCTTGTAAAGCAGCTTTTTTCCACCTGCTTAGACATGGCTGTAACTGGTGACAGGAAAGAGCTAGGCCAGAATTGCAAGCTCCATTTAGTCTCTCTCCTCAAAATACACTAATTGGCAAAAGAAATTTGGTGCTAGGATGTTCCCTTGATGTGTTAGCCCCCATGCTTTTCTTTGTCTCTGTGCGGCTTGTAAAGCAGCTTTTTTCCACCTGCTTAGACATGGCTGTAACTGGTGACAGGAAAGAGCTAGGCCAGAATTGCAAGCTCCATTTAGTCTCTCTCCTCAAAATACACTAACTGGCAAAAGAAATTTGGTGCTAGGATGTTCCCTTGATGTGTTAGCCCCCATGCTTTTCTTTGTCTCTGTGCGGCTTGTAAAGCAGCTTTTTTCCACCTGCTTAGACATGGCTGTAACTGGTGACAGGAAAGAGCTAGGCCAGAATTGCAAGCTCCATTTAGTCTCTCTCCTCAAAATACACTAATTGGCAAAAGAAATTTGGTGCTAGGATGTTCCCTTGATGTGTTAGCCCCCATGCTTTTCTTTGTCTCTGTGCGGCTTGTAAAGCAGCTTTTTTCCACCTGCTTAGACATGGCTGTAACTGGTGACAGGAAAGAGCTAGGCCAGAATTGCAAGCTCCATTTAGTCTCTCTCCTCAAAATACATAATTGGCAAAAGAAATTTGGTGCTAGGATGTTCCCTTGATGTGTTAGCCCCCATGCTTTTCTTTGTCTCTGTGCGGCTTGTAAAGCAGCTTTTTTCCACCTGCTTAGACATGGCTGTAACTGGTGACAGGAAAGAGCTAGGCCAGAATTGCAAGCTCCATTTAGTCTCTCTCCTCAAAATACACTAATTGGCAAAAGAAATTTGGTGCTAGGATGTTCCCTTGATGTGTTAGCCCCCATGCTTTTCTTTGTCTCTGTGCGGCTTGTAAAGCAGCTTTTTTCCACCTGCTTAGACATGGCTGTAACTGGTGACAGGAAAGAGCTAGGCCAGAATTGCAAGCTCCATTTAGTCTCTCTCCTCAAAATACACTAAATGGCAAAAGACATTTGGTGCTAGGATGTTCCCTTGATGTGTTAGCTCCCATGCTTTTCTTTGTCTCTGTGCGGCTTGTAAAGCAGCTTTTTTCCACCTGCTTAGACATGGCTGTAACTGGTGACAGGAAAGAGCTAGGCCAGAATTGCAAGCTCCATTTAGTCTCTCTCGTCAATATACACTAATTGGCAAAAGAAATTTGGTGCTAGGATGTTCCCTTGATGTGTTAGCCCCATGCTTTTCTTTGTCTCTGTGCGGCTTGTAAAGCAGCTTTTTTCCACCTGCTTAGACATGGCTGTAACTGGTGACAGGAAAGAGCTAGGCCAGAATTGCAAGCTCCATTTAGTCTCTCTCCTCAAAATACACTAATTGGCAAAAGAAATTTGGTGCTAGGATGTTCCCTTGATGTGTTAGCCCCCATGCTTTTCTTTGTCTCTGTGCGGCTTGTAAAGCAACTTTTTTCCACCTGCTTAGACATGGCTGTAACTGGTGACAGGAAAGAGCTAGGCCAGAATTGCAAGCTCCATTTAGTCTCTCTCCTCAAAATACACTAATGGCAAAAGAAATTTGGTGCTAGGATGTTCCCTTGATGTGTTAGCCCCCATGCTTTTCTTTGTCTCTGTGCGGCTTGTAAAGCAGCTTTTTTCCACCTGCTTAGACATGGCTGTAACTGGTGACAGGAAAGAGCTAGGCCAGAATTGCAAGCTCCATTTAGTCTCTCTCCTCAAAATACACTAAATGGCAAAAGAAATTTGGTGCTAGGATGTTCCCTTGATGTGTTAGCCCCCATGCTTTTCTTTGTCTCTGTGCGGCTTGTAAAGCAACTTTTTTCCACCTGCTTAGACATGGCTGTAACTGGTGACAGGAAAGAGCTAGGCCAGAATTGCAAGCTCCATTTAGTCTCTCTCCTCAAAATACACTAATTGGCAAAAGAAATTTGGTGCTAGGATGTTCCTTGATGTGTTAGCCCCCATGCTTTTCTTTGTCTCTGTGCGGCTTGTAAAGCAGCTTTTTTCCACCTGCTTAGACATGGCTGTAACTGGTGACAGGAAAGAGCTAGGCCAGAATTGCAAGCTCCATTTAGTCTCTCTCCTCAAAATACACTAAATGGCAAAAGAAATTTGGTGCTAGGATGTTCCCTTGATGTGTTAGCCCCCATGCTTTTCTTTGTCTCTGTGCGGCTTGTAAAGCAGCTTTTTTCCACCTGCTTAGACATGGCTGTAACTGGTGACAGGAAAGAGCTAGGCCAGAATTGCAAGCTCCATTTAGTCTCTCTCCTCAAAATACACTAATTGGCAAAAGAAATTTGGTGCTAGGATGTTCCCTTGATGTGTTAGCCCCCATGCTTTTCTTTGTCTCTGTGCGGCTTGTAAAGCAGCTTTTTTCCACCTGCTTAGACATGGCTGTAACTGGTGACAGGAAAGAGCTAGGCCAGAATTGCAAGCTCCATTTAGTCTCTCTCCTCAAAATACACTAAATGGCAAAAGAAATTTGGTGCTAGGATGTTCCCTTGATGTGTTAGCCCCCATGCTTTTCTTTGTCTCTGTGCGGCTTGTAAAGCAGCTTTTTTCCACCTGCTTAGACATGGCTGTAACTGGTGACAGGAAAGAGCTAGGCCAGAATTGCAAGCTCCATTTAGTCTCTCTCCTCAAAATACACTAATTGCAAAAGAAATTTGGTGCTAGGATGTTCCCTTGATGTGTTAGCTCCCATGCTTTTCTTTGTCTCTGTGCGGCTTGTAAAGCAGCTTTTTTCCACCTGCTTAGACATGGCTGTAACTGGTGACAGGAAAGAGCTAGGCCAGAATTGCAAGCTCCATTTAGTCTCACTCCTCAAAATACACTAATTGGCAAAAGAAATTTGGTGCTAGGATGTTCCCTTGATGTGTTAGCCCCCATGCTTTTCTTTGTCTCTGTGCGGCTTGTAAAGCAGCTTTTTTCCACCTGCTTAGACATGGCTGTAACTGGTGACAGGAAAGAGCTAGGCCAGAATTGCAAGCTCCATTTAGTCTCTCTCCTCTAAATACACTAAATGGCAAAAGAAATTTGGTGCTAGGATGTTCCCTTGATGTGTTAGCCCCCATGCTTTTCTTTGTCTCTGTGCGGCTTGTAAAGCAACTTTTTACCACCTGCTTAGACATGGCTGTAACTGGTGACAGGAAAGAGCTAGGCCAGAATTGCAAGCTCCATTTAGTCTCTCTCCTCAAAATACACTAAATGGCAAAAGAAATTTGGTGCTAGGATGTTCCCTTGATGTGTTAGCCCCAATGCTTTTCTTTGTCTCTGTGCGGCTTGTAAAGCAGCTTTTTTCCACCTGCTTAGACATGGCTGTAACTGGTGACAGGAAAGAGCTAGGCCAGAATTGCAAGCTCCATTTAGTCTCTCTCCTCAAAATACACTAATGGCAAAAGAAATTTGGTGCTAGGATGTTCCCTTGATGTGTTAGCCCCCATGCTTTTCTTTGTCTCTGTGCGGCTTGTAAAGCAACTTTTTTCCACCTGCTTAGACATGGCTGTAACTGGTGACAGGAAAGAGCTAGGCCAGAATTGCAAGCTCCATTTAGTCTCTCTCCTCAAAATACACTAACTGGCAAAAGAAATTTGGTGCTAGGATGTTCCCTTGATGTGTTAGCCCCCATGCTTTTCTTTGTCTCTGTGCGGCTTGTAAAGCAGCTTTTTTCCACCTGCTTAGACATGGCTGTAACTGGTGACAGGAAAGAGCTAGGCCAGAATTGCAAGCTCCATTTAGTCTCTCTCCTCAAAATACACTAACTGGCAAAAGAAATTTGGTGCTAGGATATTCCCTTGATGTGTTAGCCCCCCATACTTTTCTTTGTCTCTGTGCGTCTTGTAATGCACGTTTTTTCCACCTGCTTAGACATGGCTGTAACTGGTGACAGGAAAGAGCTAGGCCAGAATTGCAAGCTCCATTTAGTCTCTCTCCTCAAAATACACTAACTGGCAAAAGAAATTTGGTGCTAGGATGTTCCCTTGATGTGTTTGCCCCAATGCTTTTCTTTGTCTCTGTGCGGCTTGTAAAGCAACTTTTTTCCACCTGCTTAGACATGGCTGTAACTGGTGACAGGAAAGAGCTAGGCCAGAATTGCAAGCTCCATTTAGTCTCTCTCCTCAAAAGACACTAAATGGCAAAAGAAATTTGGTGATAGGAGGTTCCTTTCATGTGTTATCCAACAAGGCTTTTCTTTCTCTCTGTGCAGCTTGTAAAGCACCTTTTTTCCACCTGCTTAGACATGGCTGTAACTGGTGACAGGAAAGAGCTAGGCCAGAATTGCAAGCTCCATTTAGTCTCTCTCCTCAAAATACACTAACTGGCAAAAGAAATTTGGTGCTAGGATGTTCCCTTGATGTGTTAGCCCCCATGCTTTTCTTTGTCTCTGTGCGGCTTGTAAAGCAGCTTTTTTGCACCTGCTTAGACATGGCTGTAACTGGTGACAGGAAAGAGCTAGGCCAGAATTGCAAGCTCCATTTAGTCTCTCTCCTCAAAATACACTAAATGGCAAAAGAAATTTGGTGATAGGATGTTCCCTTGATGTGTTACCCCCAATGCTTTTCTTTGTCTCTGTGCGGCTTGTAAAGCAGCTTTTTTCCACCTGCTTGGACATGGCTGTAACTGGTGACAGGAAAGAGCTAGGCCAGAATTGCAAGCTCCATTTAGTCTCTCTCCTCAAAATACACTAACTGGCAAAAGAAATTTGGTGCTAGGATATTCCCTTGATGTGTTAGCCCCCATGCTTTTCTTTGTCTCTGTGCGGCTTGTAAAGCACGTTTTTTCCACCTGCTTAGACATGGCTGTAACTGGTGACAGGAAAGAGCTAGGCCAGAATTGCAAGCTCCATTTAGTCTCTCTCCTCAAAATACACTAACTGGCAAAAGAAATTTGGTGCTAGGATGTTCCCTTGATGTGTTAGCCCCCATGCTTTTCTTTGTCTCTGTGCGGCTTAAAAAGCAACATTTTTCCACCTGCTTAGACATGGCTGTAACTGGTGACAGGAAAGAGCTAGGCCAGAATTGCAAGCTCCATTTAGTCTCTCTCCTCAAAATACACTAAATGGCAAAAGAAATTTGGTGCTAGGATGTTCCCTTGATGTGTTAGCCCCCATGCTTTTCTTTGTCTCTGTGCGGCTTGTAAAGCAACTTTTTTCCACCTGCTTAGACATGGCTGTAACTGGTGACAGGAAAGAGCTAGGCCAGAATTGCAAGCTCCATTTAGTCTCTCTCCTCAAAATACACTAAATGGCAAAAGAAATTTGGTGCTAGGATGTTCCCTTGATGTGTTAGCCCCCATGCTTTTCTTTGTCTCTGTGCGGCTTGTAAAGCAGCTTTTTTCCACCTGCTTAGACATGGCTGTAACTGGTGACAGGAAAGAGCTAGGCCAGAATTGCAAGCTCCATTTAGTCTCTCTCCTCAAAATACACTAATGGCAAAAGAAATTTGGTGCTAGGATGTTCCCTTGATGTGTTAGCCCCCATGCTTTTCTTTGTCTCTGTGCGGCTTGTAAAGCAGCTTTTTTCCACCTGCTTAGACATGGCTGTAACTGGTGACAGGAAAGAGCTAGGCCAGAATTGCAAGCTCCATTTAGTCTCTCTCCTCAAAATACACTAAATGGCAAAAGAAATTTGGTGCTAGGATGTTCCCTTGATGTGTTAGCCCCCATGCTTTTCTTTGTCTCTGTGCGGCTTTTAAAGCAGCTTTTTTCCACCTGCTTAGACATGGCTGTAACTGGTGACAGGAAAGAGCTAGGCCAGAATTGCAAGCTCCATTTAGTCTCTCTCCTCAAAATACACTAACTGGCAAAAGAAATTTGGTGCTAGGATGTTCCCTTGATGTGTTAGCCCCCATGCTTTTCTTTGTCTCTGTGCGGCTTGTAAAGCAGCTTTTTTCCACCTGCTTAGACATGGCTGTAACTGGTGACAGGAAAGAGCTAGGCCAGAATTGCAAGCTCCATTTAGTCTCTCTCCTCAAAATACACTAAATGGCAAAAGAAATTTGGTGCTAGGATGTTCCCTTGATGTGTTAGCCCCCATGCTTTTCTTTGTCTCTGTGCGGCTTGTAAAGCAGCTTTTTTCCACCTGCTTAGACATGGCTGTAACTGGTGACAGGAAAGAGCTAGGCCAGAATTGCAAGCTCCATTTAGTCTCTCTCCTCAAAATACACTAATTGGCAAAAGAAATTTGGTGCTAGGTGTTCCCTTGACGTGTTAGCCCCCATGCTTTTCTTTGTCTCTGTGCGGCTTGTAAAGCAGCTTTTTTCCACCTGCTTAGACATGGCTGTAACTGGTGACAGGAAAGAGCTAGGCCAGAATTGCAAGCTCCATTTAGTCTCTCTCCTCAAAATACACTAATTGGCAAAAGAAATTTGGTGCTAGGATGTTCCCTAGATGTGTTAGCTCCCATGCTTTTCTTTGTCTCTGTGCGGCTTGTAAAGCAGCTTTCTTCCACCTGCTTAGACATGGCTGTAACTGGTGACAGGAAAGAGCTAGGCCAGAATTGCAAGCTCCATTTAGTCTCTCTCCTCAAAATACACTAATTGGCAAAAGAAATTTGGTGCTAGGATGTTCCCTTGATGTGTTAGCCCCAATGCTTTTCTTTGTCTCTGTGCGGCTTGTAAAGCAACTTTTTTCCACCTGCTTAGACATGGCTGTAACTGGTGACAGGAAAGAGCTAGGCCAGAATTGCAAGCTCCATTTAGTCTCTCTCCTCAAAATACACTAAATGGCAAAAGAAATTTGGTGCTAGGATGTTCCCTTGATGTGTTAGCCCCCATGCTTTTCTTTGTCTCTGTGCGGCTTGTAAAGCAGCTTTTTTCCACCTGCTTAGACATGGCTGTAACTGGTGACAGGAAAGAGCTAGGCCAGAATTGCAAGCTCCATTTAGTCTCTCTCCTCAAAATACACTAAATGGCAAAAGAAATTTGGTGCTAGGTGGTTCCCTTGATGTGTGGCCACAATGCTTTTCTTTGTCTCTGTGCGGCTTGTAAAGCAACTTTTTTCCACCTGCTTAGACATGGCTGTAACTGGTGACAGGAAAGAGCTAGGCCAGAATTGCAAGCTCCATTTAGTCTCTCTCCTCAAAATACACTAATTGGCAAAAGAAATTTGGTGCTAGGATGTTCCCTTGATGTGTTATCCCCCCATGCTTTTCTTTGTCTCTGTGCGGCTTGTAAAGCAGCTTTTTTCCACCTGCTTACACATGGCTGTAACTGGTGACAGGAAAGAGCTAGGCCAGAATTGCAACCTCCATTTAGTCTCTCTTCTCAGAATACACTAAATGGCAAAAGAAATTTGGTGCTAGGAGGTTCCCTTGATGTGTGGCCCCAATGCTTTTCTTTGTCTCTGTGCGGCTTGTAAAGCAACTTTTTCCACCTGCTTAGACTTGGCTGTAACTGGTGACAGGAAAGAGCTAGGCCAGAATTGCAAGCTCCATTTAGTCTCTCTCCTCAAAATACACGAAATGGCAAAAGAAATTTGGTGATAGGAGGTTCCTTTCATGTTTTACCCCCAACGCTTTTCTTTGTCTCTGCGGCTTGTAAAGCAACTTTTTTCCACCTGTTTGGACATGGCTGTAACTGGTGACGGAAAAGAGCTAGTCCAGAATTGCAAGCTCCATTAAGTCTCTCTCCTCAAAATACACTAAATGGCCAAAGAAATTTGGTTCTAGGACGTTCCCTTGATGTGTTAGCCCCCCATGCTTTTCTTTGTCTCTGTGCGGATTGTAAAGCAGCTTTTTTCCACCTGCTTAGACATGGCTGTAACTGGTGACAGGAAAGAGCTAGGCCAGAATTGCAAGCTCCATTTAGTCTCTCTCCTCAAAATACACTAAATGGCAAAAGAAATTTGGTTCTAGGATGTTCCCTTGATGTGTTAGCCCCCCATGCTTTTCTTTGTCTCTGTGCGGCTTGTAAAGCAACTTTTTTCCACCTGCTTAGACATGGCTGTAACTGGTGACAGGAAAGAGCTAGGCCAGAATTGCAGGCTGCATTTAGTCTCTCTCCTCAAAATACACTAAATGGCAAAAGAAATTTGGTGATAGGAGGTTCCTTTCATGTTTTACCCCCAACGCTTTTCTTTGTCTCTGCGCGGCTTGTAAAGCAACTTTTTTCCACCTGGTTGGACATGGCTGTAACTGGTGACGGAAAATAGCTAGGCCAGAATTGCAAGCTCCATTTAGTCTCTCTCCTCAAAATACACTAAATGGCAAAAGAAATTTGGTCCTAGGAGGTTCCCTAGATGTGTAAACCCCAAGGCTTTTCTTTGTCTCTGTGCGGCTTGTAAAGCAGCTTTTTTCCACCTGCTTAGACATGGCTGTAACTGGTGACAGGAAAGAGCTAGGCCAGAATTGCAAGCTCCATTTAGTCTCTCTCCTCAAAATACACTAAATGGCAAAAGAAATTTGGTGCTAGGAGGTTCCCTTGATGTGTTAGCCCCAATGCTTTTCTTTGTCTCTGTGCGTCTTGTAAAGCAACTTTTTTCCACCTCCTTCGACATGGCTGTAACTGGTGACAGGAAAGAGCTAGGCCAGAATTGCAAGCTCCATTTAGTCTCCCTCCTCAAAATACACGAAATGGCAAAAGAAATTTGGTGATAGGAGGTTCCTTCCATGTGTTAGCCCCCAATGCTTTTCTTTGTCTCTGTGCGGCTTGTAAAGCAACTTTTTTCCACCTGCTCAGACATGGCTGTAACTGGTGACAGGAAAGAGCTAGGCCCGATTTGCAAGCTCCATTTAGTCTCTCTCCTCAAAATACACTAACTGGCAAAAGAAATTTGGTGCTAGGATGTTCCCTTGATGTGTTAGCCCCCATGCGTTTCTTTCTCTCTGTACGGCTTGTAAAGCAGCTTTTTTGCACCTGCTTAGACATGGCTGTAACTGGTGACAGGAAAGAGCTAGGCCAGAATTGCAAGCTGCATTTAGTCTCTCTCCTCAAAATACACTAAATGGCAAAAGAAATTTGGTGATAGGAGGTTCCTTTCATGTTTTACCCCCAACGCTTTTCTTTGTCTCTGCGCGGCTTGTAAAGCAACTTTTTTCCACCTGGTTGGACATGGCTATAACTGGTGACGGAAAAGAGCTAGGCCAGAATTGCAAGCTCCATTTAGTCTCTCTCCTCAAAATACACTAAATGGCAAAAGAAATTTGGTGCTAGGTGGTTCCCTTGATGTGTTAGCCCCTCATGCTTTTCTTTGTCTCTGTGCGGCTTGTAAAGCAACTTTTTTCCACCTGCTTAGACATGGCTGTAACTGGTGACAGGAAAGAGCTAGGCCAGAATTGCAAGCTCCATTTAGTCTCTCTCCTCAAAATACACTACATGGCAAAGGAAATTTGGTGATAGGAGGTTCCTTTCCTTTGTTAGCCCCCCCATGCTTTTCTTTGTCTCTTTGCGGCTTGTAAAGCAGCTTTCTTCCACGTGCTTAGACATGGCTGTAACTCCTGACAGGAAAGAGCTAGGCCAGAATTGCAAGCTCCATTTAGTCTCCCTCCTCAAAATACACTAAATGGCAAAAGAAATTTGGTGCTAGGAGGTTCCCTTGATGTGTAAACCCCAATGCTTTTCTTTGTCTCTGTGCGGCTTGTAAAGCAACTTTTTTCCACCTGCTTAGACATGGCTGTAACTGGTGACAGGAAAGAGCTAGGCCAGAATTGCAAGCTCCATTTAGTCTCTCTCCTCAAAATACACTAAATGGCAAAAGAAATTTGGTGCTAGGAGGTTCCCTAGATGTGTAAACCCCAATGCTTTTCTTTGTCTCTGTGCGGCTTGTAAAGCAGGTTTTTTCCACCTGCTTAGACATGGCTGTAACTGGTGACAGGAAAGAGCTAGGCCAGAATTGCAAGCTCCATTTAGTCTCTCTCCTCAAAATACACTAAATGGCAAAAGAAATTTGGTGTTAGGTGGTTCCCTTGATGTGTGGCCCCAATGCTTTTCTTTGTCTCTGTGCGGCTTGTAAAGCAACTTTTTTCCACCTGCTTAGACATGGCTGTAACTGGTGACAGGAAGAGCTAGGCCAGAATTGCAAGCTCCATTTAGTCTCTCTCCTCAAAATACACCAAATGGCAAAAGAAATTTGGTGCTAGGATATTCCCTTGATGTGTTATCCCCCCATGCGTTTCTTTGTCTCTTTGTGGCTTGTAAAGCAGCTTTTTTCCACCTGCTTACACATGGCTGTAACTGGTGACAGGAAAGAGCTAGGCCAGAATTGCAACCTCCATTTAGTCTCTCTCCTCAAAATACACTAAATGGCAAAAGAAATTTGGTGCTAGGAGGTTCCCTTGATGTGTGGCCCCAATGCTTTTCTTTGTCTCTGTGCGGCTTGTAAAGCAACTTTTTCCACCTGCTTAGACTTGGCTGTAACTGGTGACAGGAAAGAGCTATGCCTGAATTGCAAGCTCCATTTAGTCTCTCTCCTCAAAATACACTAATTGGCAAAAGAAATTTGGTGATAGGATGTTCCTTTCATGTGTTAGGCCCTCATGCTTTTCTTTGTCTCTGCACGGCTTGTAAAGCAACTTTTTTCCACCTGTTTAGACATGGCTGTAACTGGTGACAGGAAAGAGCTAGGCCAGAATTGCAAGCTCCATTAAGTCTCTCTCCTCAAAATACACTAATTGGCAAAAGAAATTTGGTGCTAGGATGTTCCCTTGATGTGTTAGACCCCATGCTTTTCTTTGTCTCTGTGCGGCTTGTAAAGCAGCTTTTTTCCACCTGCTTAGACATGGCTGTAACTGGTGACAGGAAAGAGCTAGGCCAGAATTGCAAGCTCCATTTAGTCTCTCTCCTCAAAATACACTAATTGGCAAAAGAAATTTGGTTCTAGGATGTTCCCTTGATGTGTTAGCCCCCATGCTTTTCTTTGTCTCTGTGCGGCTTGTAAAGCAACTTTTTTCCACCTGCTTAGACATGGCTGTAACTGGTGACAGGAAAGAGCTAGGCCAGAATTGCAAGCTCCATTTAGTCTCTCTCCTCAAAATACACTAAATGGCAAATTAAATTTGGTGATAGGAGGTTCCTTTCCTTTGTTAGCCCCCCCATGCTTTTTTTTGTCTCTTTGCGGCTTGTAAAGCAGCTTTCTTCCACGTGCTTAGACATGGCTGTAACTCCTGACAGGAAAGAGCTAGGCCAGAATTGCAAGCTCCATTTAGTCTCCCTCCTCAAAATACACTAAATGGCAAAAGAAATTTGGTGCTAGGATGTTCCCTTGATGTGTAAACTCCCATGCTTTTCTTTGTCTCTGTGCGGCTTGTAAAGCAGCTTTTTTCCACCTGCTTAGACATGGCTGTAACTGGTGACAGGAAAGAGCTAGGCCAGAATTGCAAGCTCCATTTAGTCTCTCTCCTCAAAATACACTAATTGGCAAAAGAAATTTGGTGCTAGGGTGTTCCCTTGATGTGTTAGCCCCCATGCTTTTCTTTGTCTCTGTGCGGCTTGTAAAGCAGCTTTTTTCCACCTGCTTAGACATGGCTGTAACTGGTGACAGGAAAGAGCTAGGCCAGAATTGCAAGCTCCATTTAGTCTCATTCCTCAAAATACACTAAATGGCAAAAGAAATTTGGTGCTAGGATATTCCCTTGATGTGTTATCCCCCCATGCGTTTCTTTGTCTCTGTGCGGCTTGTAAAGCAGCTTTTTTCCACCTGCTTAGACATGGCTGTAACTGGTGACAGGAAAGAGCTAGGCCAGAATTGCAAGCTCCATTTAGTCTCTCTCCTCAGAATACACTAAATGGCAAAAGAAATTTGGTGCTAGGATGTTCCCTTGATGTGTTAGCCCCCATGCTTTTCTTTGTCTCTGTGCGGCTTGTAAAGCAGCTTTTTTCCACCTGCTTAGACTTGGCTGTAACTGGTGACAGGAAAGAGCTAGGCCAGAATTGCAAGCTCCATTTAGTCTCTCTCCTCAAAATACACTAAATGGCAAAAGAAATTTGGTGCTAGGATGTTCCCTTGATGTGTTAGCCCCCATGCTTTTCTTTGTCTCTGTGCGGCTTGTAAAGCAACTTTTTTCCACCTGCTTAGACATGGCTGTAACTGGTGACAGGAAAGAGCTAGGCCAGAATTGCAAGCTCCATTTAGTCTCTCTCCTCACAATACACTAACTGGCAAAAGAAATTTGGTGCTAGGATGTTCCCTTGATGTGTTAGCTCCCATGCTTTTCTTTGTCTCTGTGCGGCTTGTAAAGCAGCTTTTTTCCACCTGCTTAGACATGGCTGTAACTGGTGACAGGAAAGAGCTAGGCCAGAATAGCAAGCTCCATTTAGTCTCTCTCCTCAAAATACACTAACTGGCAAAAGAAATTTGGTGCTAGGATGTTCCCTTGATGTGTTAGCCCCCATGCTTTTCTTTGTCTCTGTGCGGCTTGTAAAGCAGCTTTTTTCCACCTGCTTAGACATGGCTGTAACTGGTGACAGGAAAGAGCTAGGCCAGAATTGCAAGCTCCATTTAGTCTCTCTCCTCAAAATACACTAATTGGCAAAAGAAATTTGGTGCTAGGATGTTCCCTTGATGTGTTAGCCCCCATGCTTTTCTTTGTCTCTGTGCGGCTTGTAAAGCAGCTTTTTTCCACCTGCTTAGACATGGCTGTAACTGGTGACAGGAAAGAGCTAGGCCAGAATTGCAAGCTCCATTTAGTCTCTCTCCTCAAAATACACTAATTGGCAAAAGAAATTTGGTGCTAGGATGTTCCCTTGATGTGTTAGCCCCCATGCTTTTCTTTGTCTCTGTGCGGCTTGTAAAGCAGCTTTTTTCCACCTGCTTAGACATGGCTGTAACTGGTGACAGGAAAGAGCTAGGCCAGAATTGCAAGCTCCATTTAGTCTCTCTCCTCAAAATACACTAACTGGCAAAAGAAATTTGGTGCTAGGATGTTCCCTTGATGTGTTAGCCCCCATGCTTTTCTTTGTCTCTGTGCGGCTTGTAAAGCAGCTTTTTTCCACCTGCTTAGACATGGCTGTAACTGGTGACAGGAAAGAGCTAGGCCAGAATTGCAAGCTCCATTTAGTCTCTCTCCTCAAAATACACTAACTGGCAAAAGAAATTTGGTGCTAGGATGTTCCCTTGATGTGTTAGCCCCCATGCTTTTCTTTGTCTCTGTGCGGCTTGTAAAGCAGCTTTTTTCCACCTGCTTAGACATGGCTGTAACTGGTGACAGGAAAGAGCTAGGCCAGAATTGCAAGCTCCATTTAGTCTCTCTCCTCAAAATACACTAACTGGCAAAAGAAATTTGGTGCTAGGATGTTCCCTTGATGTGTTAGCCCCCATGCTTTTCTTTGTCTCTGTGCGGCTTGTAAAGCAGCTTTTTTCCACCTGCTTAGACATGGCTGTAACTGGTGACAGGAAAGAGCTAGGCCAGAATTGCAAGCTCCATTTAGTCTCTCTCCTCAAAATACACTAACTGGCAAAAGAAATTTGGTGCTAGGATGTTCCCTTGATGTGTTAGCCCCCATGCTTTTCTTTGTCTCTGTGCGGCTTGTAAAGCAGCTTTTTTCCACCTGCTTAGACATGGCTGTAACTGGTGACAGGAAAGAGCTAGGCCAGAATTGCAAGCTCCATTTAGTCTCTCTCCTCAAAATACACTAACTGGCAAAAGAAATTTGGTGCTAGGATGTTCCCTTGATGTGTTAGCCCCCATGCTTTTCTTTGTCTCTGTGCGGCTTGTAAAGCAGCTTTTTTCCACCTGCTTAGACATGGCTGTAACTGGTGACAGGAAAGAGCTAGGCCAGAATTGCAAGCTCCATTTAGTCTCTCTCCTCAAAATACACTAATTGGCAAAAGAAATTTGGTGCTAGGATGTTCCCTTGTTGTGTTAGCCGCCATGCTTTTCTTTGTCTCTGTGCGGCTTGTAAAGCAGCTTTTTTCCACCTGCTTAGACATGGCTGTAACTGGTGACAGGAAAGAGCTAGGCCAGAATTGCAAGCTCCATTTAGTCTCTCTCCTCAAAATACACTAATTGGCAAAAGAAATTTGGTGCTAGGATGTTCCCTTGATGTGTTAGCCCCCATGCTTTTCTTTGTCTCTGTGCGGCTTGTAAAGCAGCTTTTTTCCACCTGCTTAGACATGGCTGTAACTGGTGACAGGAAAGAGCTAGGCCAGAATTGCAAGCTCCATTTAGTCTCTCTCCTCAAAATACACTAACTGGCAAAAGAAATTTGGTGCTAGGATGTTCCCTTGATGTGTTAGCCCCCATGCTTTTCTTTGTCTCTGTGCGGCTTGTAAAGCAGCTTTTTTCCACCTGCTTAGACATGGCTGTAACTGGTGACAGGAAAGAGCTAGGCCAGAATTGCAAGCTCCATTTAGTCTCTCTCCTCAAAATACACTAATTGGCAAAAGAAATTTGGTGCTAGGATGTTCCCTTGATGTGTTAGCCCCCATGCTTTTCTTTGTCTCTGTGCGGCTTGTAAAGCAGCTTTTTTCCACCTGCTTAGACATGGCTGTAACTGGTGACAGGAAAGAGCTAGGCCAGAATTGCAAGCTCCATTTAGTCTCTCTCCTCAAAATACACTAATTGGCAAAAGAAATTTGGTGCTAGGATGTTCCCTTGATGTGTTAGCCCCCATGCTTTTCTTTGTCTCTGTGCGGCTTGTAAAGCAGCTTTTTTCCACCTGCTTAGACATGGCTGTAACTGGTGACAGGAAAGAGCTAGGCCAGAATTGCAAGCTCCATTTAGTCTCTCTCCTCAAAATACACTAATTGGCAAAAGAAATTTGGTGCTAGGATGTTCCCTTGATGTGTTAGCCCCCATGCTTTTCTTTGTCTCTGTGCGGCTTGTAAAGCAGCTTTTTTCCACCTGCTTAGACATGGCTGTAACTGGTGACAGGAAAGAGCTAGGCCAGAATTGCAAGCTCCATTTAGTCTCTCTCCTCAAAATACACTAACTGGCAAAAGAAATTTGGTGCTAGGATGTTCCCTTGATGTGTTAGCCCCCATGCTTTTCTTTGTCTCTGTGCGGCTTGTAAAGCAGCTTTTTTCCACCTGCTTAGACATGGCTGTAACTGGTGACAGGAAAGAGCTAGGCCAGAATTGCAAGCTCCATTTAGTCTCTCTCCTCAAAATACACTAATTGGCAAAAGAAATTTGGTGCTAGGATGTTCCCTTGATGTGTTAGCCCCCATGCTTTTCTTTGTCTCTGTGCGGCTTGTAAAGCAGCTTTTTTCCACCTGCTTAGACATGGCTGTAACTGGTGACAGGAAAGAGCTAGGCCAGAATTGCAAGCTCCATTTAGTCTCTCTCCTCTAAATACACTAATTGCCAAAAGAAATTTTGTGCTAGGATGTTCCCTTGATGTGTTAGCCCCCATGCTTTTCTTTGTCTCTGTGCGGCTTGTAAAGCAGCTTTTTTCCACCTGCTTAGACATGGCTGTAACTGGTGACAGGAAAGAGCTAGGCCAGAATTGCAAGCTCCATTTAGTCTCTCTCCTCAAAATACACTAATTGGCAAAATTAATTTGGTGCTAGGATGTTCCCTTGATGTGTTAGCCCCCATGCTTTTCTTTGTCTCTGTGCGGCTTGTAAAGCAGCTTTTTTCCACCTGCTTAGACATGGCTGTAACTGGTCACAGGAAAGAGCTAGGCCAGAATTGCAAGCTCCATTTAGTCTCTCTCCTCAAAATACACTAATTGGCAAAAGAAATTTGGTGCTAGGATGTTCCCTTGATGTGTTAGCCCCCATGCTTTTCTTTGTCTCTGTGCGGCTTGTAAAGCAGCTTTTTTCCACCTGCTTAGACATGGCTGTAACTGGTGACAGGAAAGAGCTAGGCCAGAATTGCAAGCTCCATTTAGTCTCTCTCCTCAAAATACACTAATTGGCAAAAGAAATTTGGTGCTAGGATGTTCCCTTGATGTGTTAGCCCCCATGCTTTTCTTTGTCTCTGTGCGGCTTGTAAAGCAGCTTTTTTCCACCTGCTTAGACATGGCTGTAACTGGTGACAGGAAAGAGCTAGGCCAGAATTGCAAGCTCCATTTAGTCTCTCTCCTCAAAATACACTAACTGGCAAAAGAAATTTGGTGCTAGGATGTTCCCTTGATGTGTTAGCCCCCATGCTTTTCTTTGTCTCTGTGCGGCTTGTAAAGCAGCTTTTTTCCACCTGCTTAGACATGGCTGTAACTGGTGACAGGAAAGAGCTAGGCCAGAATTGCAAGCTCCATTTAGTCTCTCTCCTCAAAATACACTAACTGGCAAAAGAAATTTGGTGCTAGGATGTTCCCTTGATGTGTTAGCCCCCATGCTTTTCTTTGTCTCTGTGCGGCTTGTAAAGCAGCTTTTTTCCACCTGCTTAGACATGGCTGTAACTGGTGACAGGAAAGAGCTAGGCCAGAATTGCAAGCTCCATTTAGTCTCTCTCCTCAAAATACACTAATTGGCAAAAGAAATTTGGTGCTAGGATGTTCCCTTGATGTGTTAGCCCCCATGCTTTTCTTTGTCTCTGTGCGGCTTGTAAAGCAGCTTTTTTCCACCTGCTTAGACATGGCTGTAACTGGTGACAGGAAAGAGCTAGGCCAGAATTGCAAGCTCCATTTAGTCTCTCTCCTCAAAATACACTAATTGGCAATAGAAATTTGGTGCTAGGATGTTCGCTTGATGTGTTAGCCCCCATGCTTTTCTTTGTCTCTGTGCGGCTTGTAAAGCAGCTTTTTTCCACCTGCTTAGACATGGCTGTAACTGGTGACAGGAAAGAGCTAGGCCAGAATTGCAAGCTCCATTTAGTCTCTCTCCTCAAAATACACTAACTGGCAAAAGAAATTTGGTGCTAGGATGTTCCCTTGATGTGTTAGCCCCCATGCTTTTCTTTGTCTCTGTGCGGCTTGTAAAGCAGCTTTTTTCCACCTGCTTAGACATGGCTGTAACTGGTGACAGGAAAGAGCTAGGCCAGAATTGCAAGCTCCATTTAGTCTCTCTCCTCAAAATACACTAATTGGCAAAAGAAATTTGGTGCTAGGATGTTCCCTTGATGTGTTAGCCCCCATGCTTTTCTTTGTCTCTGTGCGGCTTGTAAAGCAGCTTTTTTCCACCTGCTTAGACATGGCTGTAACTGGTGACAGGAAAGAGCTAGGCCAGAATTGCAAGCTCCATTTAGTCTCTCTCCTCAAAATACACTAAATGGCAAAAGAAATTTGGTGCTAGGATGTTCCCTTGATGTGTTAGCCCCCATGCTTTTCTTTGTCTCTGTGCGGCTTGTAAAGCAGCTTTTTTCCACCTGCTTAGACATGGCTGTAACTGGTGACAGGAAAGAGCTAGGCCAGAATTGCAAGCTCCATTTAGTCTCTCTCCTCAAAATACACTAATTGGCAAAAGAAATTTGGTGCTAGGATGTTCCTTGATGTGTTAGCCCCCATGCTTTTCTTTGTCTCTGTGCGGCTTGTAAAGCAGCTTTTTTCCACCTGCTTAGACATGGCTGTAACTGGTGACAGGAAAGAGCTAGGCCAGAATTGCAAGCTCCATTTAGTCTCTCTCCTCAAAATACACTAAATGGCAAAAGAAATTTGGTGCTAGGATGTTCCCTTGATGTGTTAGCTCCCATGCTTTTCTTTGTCTCTGTGCGGCTTGTAAAGCAGCTTTTTTCCAACTGCTTAGACATGGCTGTAACTGGTGACAGGAAAGAGCTAGGCCAGAATTGCAAGCTCCATTTAGTCTCTCTCCTCAAAATACACTAATTGGCAAAAGAAATTTGGTGCTAGGAGGTTCCCTTGATGTGTTAGCCCCCAAGGCTTTTCTTTGTCTCTGTGCGGCTTGTAAAGCAACTTTTTTCCACCTGCTTATATATGGCTGTAACTGGTGACAGGAAAGAGCTAGGCCAGAATTGCAAGCTCCATTTAGTCTCTCTCCTCAAAATACACTAACTGGCAAAAGAAATTTGGTGCTAGGATGTTCCCTTGATGTGTTAGCCCCCATGCTTTTCTTTGTCTCTGTGTGGCTTGTAAAGCAACTTTTTTCCACCTGCTTAGACATGGCTGTAACTGGTGACAGGAAAGAGCTAGGCCAGAATTGCAAGCTTCGTTTAGTCTCTCTCCTCAAAATACACTACATGGCAAAGGAAATTTGGTGCTAGGAGGTTCCTTTCCTTTGTTAGGCCCCCCATGCTTTTTTTTGTCTCTTTGCGGCTTTTAAAGCAGCTTTCTTCCACGTGCTTAGACATGGCTGTAACTCCTGACAGGAAAGAGCTAGGCCAGAATTGCAAGCTCCATTTAGTCTCCCTCCTCAAAATACACTAAATGGCAAAAGAAATTTGGTGATAGGAGGTTCCCTTGATGTGTAAACCCAAGGCTTTTCTTTGTTTCTGCGCGGCTTGTAAAGCAACTTTTTTCCACCTGCTTAGACATGGCTGTAACTGGTGACGGAAAAGAGCTAGGCCAGAATTGCAAGCTCCATTTAGTCTCCCTCCTCAAAATACACCAGATGGCAAAAGAAATTTGGTGATTGGAGGTTCCTTCCATGGGTTAGCCCCCAATGCTTTTCTTTGTCTCTGTGCGGCTTGTAAAGCAACTTTTTTCCACCTGCTCAGACATGGCTGTAACTGGTGACAGGAAAGAGCTAGGCCCGATTTGCAAGCTCCATTTAGTCTCTCTCCTCAAAATACACTAAATGGCAAAAGAAATTTGGTGCTAGGATGTTCCCTTGATGTGTTAGCCCCCCATGCGTTTCTTTGTCTCTGTGCGGCTTGTAAAGCAACTTTTTTCCACCTGCTTAGACATGGCTGTAACTGGTGACAGGAAAGAGCTAGGCCAGAATTGCAAGCTGCATTTAGTTTCTCTCCTCAAAATACACTAAATGGCAAAAGAAATTTGGTGCTATGAGGTTCCCTTGATCTGTAAGCCCCCAATGCTTTTCTTTGTCTCTGTGCGGCTTGTAAAGCAACTTTTTTCCACCTCATAGACATGGCTGTAACTGGTGACAGGAAACAGCTAAGCCAGAATTGCAAGCTCCATTTAGTCTCTCTCCTCAAAATACATGAAATGGCAAAAGAAATTTGGTGATAGGAGGTTCCTTTCATGTTTTACCCACAACGCTTTTCTTTGTCTCTGCGGCTTGTAAAGCAACTTTTTTCCACCTGGTTGGACATGGCTGTAACTGGTGACGGAAAAGAGCTAGGCCAGAATTGCAAGCTCCATTTAGTCTCTCTCCTCAAAATACACTAATTGGCAAATGAAATTTGGTGCTAGGATGTTCCCTTGATGTGTTAGCCCCCATGCTTTTCTTTGTCTCTGTGCGGCTTGTAAAGCAGCTTTTTTCCACCTGCTTAGACATGGCTGTAACTGGTGACAGGAAAGAGCTAGGCCAGAATTGCAAGCTCCATTTAGTCTCTCTCCTCAAAATACACTAAATGGCAAAAGAAATTTGGTGCTAGGAGGTTCCCTTGATGTGTAAACCCCAATGCTTTTCTTTGTCTCTTTGCGGCGTGTAAAGCAGCTTTTTTCCACCTGGTTGGACATGGCTGTAACTGGTGACGGAAAAGAGCTAGGCCAGAATTGCAAGCTCCATTTAGTCTCTCTCCTCAAAATACACTAAATGACAAAAGAAATTTGGTGCTAGGAGGTTCCCTTGATGTGTAAACCCCAATGCTTTTCTTTGTCTCTTTGCAGCTTGTAAAGCAGCTTTTTTCCACCTGCTTAGACATGGCTGTAACTGGTGACAGGAAAGAGCTAGGCCAGAATTGCAAGCTCCATTTAGTCTCTCTCCTCAAAATACACTAAATGGCAAAAGAAATTTGGTGCTAGGAGGTTCCCTTGATGTGTGGCCCCAATGCTTTTCTTTGTCTCTGTGCGGCTTGTAAAGCAACTTTTTTCCACCTGCTTAGACATGGCTGTAACTGCTGACAGGAAAGAGCTAGGCCAGAATTGCAAGCTCCATTTAGTCTCTCTCCTCAAAATACACTAACTGGCAAAAGAAATTTGGTGCTAGGATGTTCCCTTGATGTGTTAGCCCCCATGCTTTTCTTTGTCTCTGTGCGGCTTGTAAAGCAGCTTTTTTCCACCTGCTTAGACATGGCTGTAACTGGTGACAGGAAAGAGCTAGGCCAGAATTGCAAGCTCCATTTAGTCTCCCTCCTCAAAATACACTAAATGGCAAAAGAAATTTGGTGCTAGGAGGTTCCTTCCATGTGCTAGCCCCCAATGCGTTTCTTTCTCTCTGTGCGGCTTGTAAAGCAACTTTTTTCCACCTGCTCAGACATGGCTGTAACTGGTGACAGGAAAGAGCTAGGCCAGAATTGCAATCTCCATTTAGTCTCTCTCCTCAAAATGCACTAAATGGCAAAAGAAATTTGGTGCTAGGAGGTTCCCTAGATGTGTAAACCCCAATGCTTTTCTTTGTCTCTGTGCAGCTTGCAAAGCAACTTTTTTCCACCTGCTCAGACATGGCTGTAACTGGTGACAGGAAAGAGCTAGGCCCGATTTGCAAGCTCCATTTAGTCTCTTCCTCAAAATATACGAAATGGCAAAAGACATTTGGTGATAGGCGGTTCCTTTCCTGTGCTAGCCCCAAATGCTTTTCTTTGTCTCTGTGCGGCTTGTAAAGCAACTTTTTTCCACCTGCTTAGATATGGCTGTTACTGGTGACGGAAAAGAGCTAGGCCAGAATTGCAAGCTCCATTTAGTCTCTCTCCTCAAAATACACTACATGGCAAAAGAAATTTGGTGATAGGAGGTTCCCTTGATGTGTTAGCCCCCCCATGCTTTTCTTTGTCTCTGTGCGGCTTGTAAAGCAGCTTTTTTCCACCTGCTTAGACATGGCTGTAACTGGTGACAGGAAAGAGCTAGGCCGGAATTGCAAGCTCCATTTAGTCTCTCTCCTCAAAATACACTAATTGGCAAAAGAAATTTGGTGCTAGGATGTTCCCTTGATGTGTTAGCCCCCATGCTTTTCTTTGACTCTGTGCGGCTTGTAAAGCAACTTTTTTCCACCTGCTTAGACATGGCTGTAACTGGTGACAGGAAAGAGCTAGGCCAGAATTGCAAGCTCCATTTAGTCTCTCTCCTCAAAATACACTAAATGGCAAAGGAAATTTGGTGCTAGGAGGTTCCCTAGATGTGTAAACCCCAATGCTTTTCTTTGTCTCTGTGCGGCTTGTAAAGCAGGTTTTTTCCACCTGCTTAGACATGGCTGTAACTGGTGACAGGAAAGAGCTAGGCCAGAATTGCAAGCTCCATTTAGTCTCTCTCCTCAAAATACACTAAATGGCAAAAGAAATTTGGTGCTAGGAGGTTCCCTTGATGTGTGGCCCCAATGGTTTTCTTTCTATCTGTGCGACTTGTAATGCACCTTTTTTCCACCTACTTAGACATGGCTGTAACTGGTGACAGGAAAGAGCTAGGCCAGAATTGCAAGCTGCATTTAGTCTCTCTCCTCAAAATACACTAAATGGCAAAAGAAATTTGGTGCTAGGAGGTTCCCTTGATGTGTTAGCCCCCAATGCTTTCTTTATCTCTGTGCGGCTTGTAAAGCAACTTTTTTCCACCTCATAGACATGGCTGTAACTGGTGACAGGAAAGAGCTAGGCCAGAATTGCAAGCTCCATTTAGTCTCTCTCCTCAAAATACACTAATTGGCAAAAGAAATTTGGTGCTAGGAGGTTCCCTTGATGTGTTAGCCCCCATGCTTTTCTTTGTCTCTGCGGCTTGTAAAGCAACTTTTTTCCACCTGCTTGGACATGGCTGTAACTGGTGACAGGAAAGAGCTAGGCCAGAATTGCAAGCTCCATTTAGTCTCTCTCCTCAAAATACACTAATTGGCAAAAGAAATTTGGTGCTAGGATGTTCCCTTGATGTGTTAACTCCCATGCTTTTCTTTGTCTCTGTGCGGCTTGTAAAGCAGCTTTTTTCCACCTGCTTAGACATGGCTGTAACTGGTGACAGGAAAGAGCTAGGCCAGAATTGCAAGCTCCATTTAGTCTCTCTCCTCAAAATACACTAATTGGCAAAAGAAATTTGGTGCTAGGAGGTTCCCTTGATGTGTTAGCCCCCATGCTTTTCTTTGTCTCTGTGCGGCTTGTAAAGCAGCTTTTTTCCACCTGCTTAGACATGGCTGTAACTGGTGACAGGAAAGAGCTAGGCCAGAATTGCAAGCTCCATTTAGTCTCTCTCCTCAAAATACACTAAATGGCAAAAGAAATTTGGTGCTAGGAGGTTCCCTTGATGTGTTAGCCCCCATGCTTTTCTTTGTCTCTGTGCGGCTTGTAAAGCAGCTTTTTTCCACCTGCTTAGACATGGCTGTAACTGGTGACAGGAAAGAGCTAGGCCAGAATTGCAAGCTCCATTTAGTCTCTCTCCTCAAAATACACTAATGGCAAAAGAAATTTGGTGCTAGGATGTTCCCTTGATGTGTTAGCCCCCATGCTTTTCTTTGTCTCTGTGCGGCTTGTAAAGCAGCTTTTTTCCACCTGCTTAGACATGGCTGTAACTGGTGACAGGAAAGAGCTAGGCCAGAATTGCAAGCTCCATTTAGTCTCTCTCCTCAAAATACACTAATTGGCAAAAGAAATTTGGTGCTAGGAGGTTCCCTTGATGTGTTAGCCCCCATGCTTTTCTTTGTCTCTGTGCGGCTTGTAAAGCAACTTTTTTCCACCTGCTTAGACATGGCTGTAACTGGTGACAGGAAAGAGCTAGGCCAGAATTGCAAGCTCCATTTAGTCTCTCTCCTCAAAATACACTAATTGGCAAAAGAAATTTGGTGCTAGGAGGTTCCCTTGATGTGTTAGCCCCCATGCTTTTCTTTGTCTCTGTGCGGCTTGTAAAGCAGCTTTTTTCCACCTGCTTAGACAGGGATGTAACTGGTGACAGGAAAGAGCTAGGCCAGAATTGCAAGCTCCATTTAGTCTCTCTCCTCAAAATACACTAACTGGCAAAAGAAATTTGGTGCTAGGATGTTCCCTTGATGTGTTAGCCCCCATGCTTTTCTTTGTCTCTGTGCGGCTTGTAAAGCAGCTTTTTTCCACCTGCTTAGACATGGCTGTAACTGGTGACAGGAAAGAGCTAGGCCAGAATTGCAAGCTCCATTTAGTCTCTCTCCTCAAAATACACTAAATGGCAAAAGAAATTTGGTGCTAGGAGGTTCCCTTGATGTGTTACCCCCATGCTTTTCTTTGTCTCTGCGCGGCTTGTAAAGCAACTTTTTTCCACCTGGTTGGACATGGCTGTAACTGGTGACGGAAAAGAGCTAGGCCAGAATTGCAAGCTCCATTTAGTCTCTCTCCTCAAAATACACTAACTGGCAAAAGAAATTTGGTGCTAGGATGTTCCCTTGATGTGTTAGCCCCCATGCTTTTCTTTGTCTCTGTGCGGCTTGTAATGCAGCTTTTTTCCACCTGCTTAGACATGGCTGTAACTGGTGACAGGAAAGAGCTAGGCCAGAATTGCAAGCTCCATTTAGTCTCTCTCCTCAAAATACACTAAATGGCAAAAGAAATTTGGTGCTAGGAGGTTCCCTTGATGTGTTAGCCCCCATGCTTTTCTTTGTCTCTGTGCGGCTTGTAAAGCAACTTTTTTCCACCTGCTTAGACATGGCTGTAACTGGTGACAGGAAAGAGCTAGGCCAGAATTGCAAGCTCCATTTAGTCTCTCTCCTCAAAATACACTAACTGGCAAAAGAAATTTGGTGCTAGGAGGTTCCCTTGATGTGTTAGCCCCCATGCTTTTCTTTGTCTCTGTGCGGCTTGTAAAGCAACTTTTTTCCACCTGCTTAGACATGGCTGTAACTGGTGACAGGAAAGAGCTAGGCCAGAATTGCAAGCTCCATTTAGTCTCTCTCCTCAAAATACACTAAATGGCAAAAGAAATTTGGTGCTAGGATGTTCCCTTGATGTGTTAACCCCAATGCTTTTCTTTGTCTCTGTGCGGCTTGTAAAGCAGCTTTTTTCCACCTGCTTAGACATGGCTGTAACTGGTGACAGGAAAGAGCTAGGCCAGAATTGCAAGCTCCATTTAGTCTCTCTCCTCAAAATACACTAAATGGCAAAAGAAATTTGGTGCTAGGAGGTTCCCTTGATGTGTTAGCCCCAATGCTTTTCTTTGTCTCTGTGCGGCTTGTAAAGCAACTTTTTTCCACCTGCTTAGACATGGCTGTAACTGGTGACAGGAAAGAGCTAGGCCAGAATTGCAAGCTCCATTTAGTCTCCCTCCTCAAAATACACTAAATGGCAAAAGAAATTTGGTGCTAGGAGGTTCCTTCATGTGTTAGCCCCCAATGCTTTTCTTTGTCTCTGTGCGGCTTGTAAAGCAACTTTTTTCCACCTGCTTAGACATGGCTGTAACTGGTGACAGGAAAGAGCTAGGCCAGAATTGCAAGCTCCATTTAGTCTCTCTCCTCAAAATACACTAACTGGCAAAAGAAATTTGGTGCTAGGATGTTCCCTTGATGTGTTAGCCCCCATGCTTTTCTTTGTCTCTGTGCGGCTTGTAAAGCAGCTTTTTTCCACCTGCTTAGACATGGCTGTAACTGGTGACAGGAAAGAGCTAGGCCAGAATTGCAAGCTCCATTTAGTCTCTCTCCACAAAATACACCAAATGGCAAAAGAAATTTGGTGCTAGGAGGTTCCTTTCATGTGTTACCCCCAATGCTTTTCTTTGTCTCTGCGCGGCTTGTAAAGCAACTTTTTTCCACCTGCTTAGACATGGCTGTAACTGGTGACAGGAAAGAGCTAGGCCAGAATTGCAAGCTCCATTTAGTCTCTCTCCTCAAAATACACTAAATGGCAAAAGAAATTTGGTGCTAGGAGGTTCCCTTGATGTGTTAGCCCCCATGCTTTTCTTTGTCTCTGTGCGGCTTGTAAAGCAACTTTTTTCCACCTGCTTAGACATGGCTGTAACTGGTGACAGGAAAGAGCTAGGCCAGAATTGCAAGCTCCATTTAGTCTCTCTCCTCAAAATACACTAATGGCAAAAGAAATTTGGTGCTAGGAGGTTCCCTTGATGTGTTAGCCCCCATGCTTTTCTTTGTCTCTTTGCGGCTTGTAAAGCAGCTTTTTTCCACCTGCTTAGACATGGCTGTAACTGGTGACAGGAAAGAGCTAGGCCAGAATTGCAAGCTCCATTTAGTCTCTCTCCTCAAAATACACTAAATGGCAAAAGAAATTTGGTGCTAGGAGGTTCCCTTGATGTGTAAACCCCAATGCTTTTCTTTGTCTCTGTGCGGCTTGTAAAGCAACTTTTTTCCACCTGCTTAGACATGGCTGTAACTGGTGACAGGAAAGAGCTAGGCCAGAATTGCAAGCTCCATTTAGTCTCTCTCCTCAAAATACACTAAATGGCAAAAGAAATTTGGTGCTAGGAGGTTCCCTTGATGTGTTAGCCCCCAATGCTTTTCTTTGTCTCTGTGCGGCTTGTAAAGCAGCTTTTTTCCACCTGCTTAGACATGGCTGTAACTGGTGACAGGAAAGAGCTAGGCCAGAATTGCAAGCTCCATTTAGTCTCTCTCCTCAAAATACACTAATTGGCAAAAGAAATTTGGTGCTAGGATGTCCCCTTGATGTGTTAGCCCCCATGCTTTTCTTTGTCTCTGTGCGGCTTGTAAAGCAACTTTTTTCCACCTGCTTAGACATGGCTGTAACTGGTGACAGGAAAGAGCTAGGCCAGAATTGCAAG
>NW_026539243.1:0-62508 GCF_027791375.1 Indicator indicator | reverse complement strand
CGGCTTGTAAAGCAGCTTTTTTCCACCTGCTTAGACATGGCTGTAACTGGTGACAGGAAAGAGCTAGGCCAGAATTGCAAGCTCCATTTAGTCTCTCTCCTCAAAATACACTAACTGGCAAAAGAAATTTGGTGCTAGGATGTTCCCTTGATGTGTTAGCCCCCATGCTTTTCTTTGTCTCTGTGCGGCTTGTAAAGCAGCTTTTTTCCACCTGCTTAGACATGGCTGTAACTGGTGACAGGAAAGAGCTAGGCCAGAATTGCAAGCTCCATTTAGTCTCTCTCCTCAAAATACACTAATTGGCAAAAGAAATTTGGTGCTAGGATGTTCCCTTGATGTGTTAGCCCCCATGCTTTTCTTTGTCTCTGTGCGGCTTGTAAAGCAGCTTTTTTCCACCTGCTTAGACATGGCTGTAACTGGTGACAGGAAAGAGCTAGGCCAGAATTGCAAGCTCCATTTAGTCTCTCTCCTCAAAATACACTAACTGGCAAAAGAAATTTGGTGCTAGGATGTTCCCTTGATGTGTTAGCCCCCATGCTTTTCTTTGTCTCTGTGCGGCTTGTAAAGCAGCTTTTTTCCACCTGCTTAGACATGGCTGTAACTGGTGACAGGAAAGAGCTAGGCCAGAATAGCAAGCTCCATTTAGTCTCTCTCCTCAAAATACACTAATTGGCAAAAGAAATTTGGTGCTAGGATGTTCCCTTGATGTGTTAGCCCCCATGCTTTTCTTTGTCTCTGTGCGGCTTGTAAAGCAGCTTTTTTCCACCTGCTTAGACATGGCTGTAACTGGTGACAGGAAAGAGCTAGGCCAGAATTGCAAGCTCCATTTAGTCTCTCTCCTCAAAATACACTAACTGGCAAAAGAAATTTGGTGCTAGGATGTTCCCTTGATGTGTTAGCCCCCATGCTTTTCTTTGTCTCTGTGCGGCTTGTAAAGCAGCTTTTTTCCACCTGCTTAGACATGGCTGTAACTGGTGACAGGAAAGAGCTAGGCCAGAATTGCAAGCTCCATTTAGTCTCTCTCCTCAAAATACACTAATTGGCAAAAGAAATTTGGTGCTAGGATGTTCCCTTGATGTGTTAGCCCCCATGCTTTTCTTTGTCTCTGTGCGGCTTGTAAAGCAGCTTTTTTCCACCTGCTTAGACATGGCTGTAACTGGTGACAGGAAAGAGCTAGGCCAGAATTGCAAGCTCCATTTAGTCTCTCTCCTCAAAATACACTAATTGGCAAAAGAAATTTGGTGCTAGGATGTTCCCTTGATGTGTGAGCCCCCATGCTTTTCTTTGTCTCTGTGCGGCTTGTAAAGCAGCTTTTTTCCACCTGCTTAGACATGGCTGTAACTGGTGACAGGAAAGAGCTAGGCCAGAATTGCAAGCTCCATTTAGTCTCTCTCCTCAAAATACACTAACTGGCAAAAGAAATTTGGTGCTAGGATGTTCCCTTGATGTGTTAGCCCCCATGCTTTTCTTTGTCTCTGTGCGGCTTGTAAAGCAGCTTTTTTCCACCTGCTTAGACATGGCTGTAACTGGTGACAGGAAAGAGCTAGGCCAGAATTGCAAGCTCCATTTAGTCTCTCTCCTCAAAATACACTAACTGGCAAAAGAAATTTGGTGCTAGGATGTTCCCTTGATGTGTTAGCCCCCATGCTTTTCTTTGTCTCTGTGCGGCTTGTAAAGCAGCTTTTTTCCACCTGCTTAGACATGGCTGTAACTGGTGACAGGAAAGAGCTAGGCCAGAATTGCAAGCTCCATTTAGTCTCTCTCCTCAAAATACACTAACTGGCAAAAGAAATTTGGTGCTAGGATGTTCCCTTGATGTGTTAGCCCCCATGCTTTTCTTTGTCTCTGTGCGGCTTGTAAAGCAGCTTTTTTCCACCTGCTTAGACATGGCTGTAACTGGTGACAGGAAAGAGCTAGGCCAGAATTGCAAGCTCCATTTAGTCTCTCTCCTCAAAATACACTAACTGGCAAAAGAAATTTGGTGCTAGGATGTTCCCTTGATGTGTTAGCCCCCATGCTTTTCTTTGTCTCTGTGCGGCTTGTAAAGCAGCTTTTTTCCACCTGCTTAGACATGGCTGTAACTGGTGACAGGAAAGAGCTAGGCCAGAATTGCAAGCTCCATTTAGTCTCTCTCCTCAAAATACACTAATTGGCAAAAGAAATTTGGTGCTAGGATGTTCCCTTGATGTGTTAGCCCCCATGCTTTTCTTTGTCTCTGTGCGGCTTGTAAAGCAGCTTTTTTCCACCTGCTTAGACATGGCTGTAACTGGTGACAGGAAAGAGCTAGGCCAGAATTGCAAGCTCCATTTAGTCTCTCTCCTCAAAATACACTAACTGGCAAAAGAAATTTGGTGCTAGGATGTTCCCTTGATGTGTTAGCCCCCATGCTTTTCTTTGTCTCTGTGCGGCTTGTAAAGCAGCTTTTTTCCACCTGCTTAGACATGGCTGTAACTGGTGACAGGAAAGAGCTAGGCCAGAATTGCAAGCTCCATTTAGTCTCTCTCCTCAAAATACACTAACTGGCAAAAGAAATTTGGTGCTAGGATGTTCCCTTGATGTGTTAGCCCCCATGCTTTTCTTTGTCTCTGTGCGGCTTGTAAAGCAGCTTTTTTCCACCTGCTTAGACATGGCTGTAACTGGTGACAGGAAAGAGCTAGGCCAGAATAGAAAGCTCCATTTAGTCTCTCTCCTCAAAATACACTAACTGGCAAAAGAAATTTGGTGCTAGGATGTTCCCTTGATGTGTTAGCCCCCATGCTTTTCTTTGTCTCTGTGCGGCTTGTAAAGCAGCTTTTTTCCACCTGCTTAGACATGGCTGTAACTGGTGACAGGAAAGAGCTAGGCCAGAATTGCAAGCTCCATTTAGTCTCTCTCCTCAAAATACACTAACTGGCAAAAGAAATTTGGTGCTAGGATGTTCCCTTGATGTGTTAGCCCCCATGCTTTTCTTTGTCTCTGTGCGGCTTGTAAAGCAGCTTTTTTCCACCTGCTTAGACATGGCTGTAACTGGTGACAGGAAAGAGCTAGGCCAGAATTGCAAGCTCCATTTAGTCTCTCTCCTCAAAATACACTAACTGGCAAAAGAAATTTGGTGCTAGGATGTTCCCTTGATGTGTTAGCCCCCATGCTTTTCTTTGTCTCTGTGCGGCTTGTAAAGCAGCTTTTTTCCACCTGCTTAGACATGGCTGTAACTGGTGACAGGAAAGAGCTAGGCCAGAATTGCAAGCTCCATTTAGTCTCTCTCCTCAAAATACACTAACTGGCAAAAGAAATTTGGTGCTAGGATGTTCCCTTGATGTGTTAGCCCCCATGCTTTTCTTTGTCTCTGTGCGGCTTGTAAAGCAGCTTTTTTCCACCTGCTTAGACATGGCTGTAACTGGTGACAGGAAAGAGCTAGGCCAGAATTGCAAGCTCCATTTAGTCTCTCTCCTCAAAATACACTAACTGGCAAAAGAAATTTGGTGCTAGGATGTTCCCTTGATGTGTTAGCCCCCATGCTTTTCTTTGTCTCTGTGCGGCTTGTAAAGCAGCTTTTTTCCACCTGCTTAGACATGGCTGTAACTGGTGACAGGAAAGAGCTAGGCCAGAATTGCAAGCTCCATTTAGTCTCTCTCCTCAAAATACACTAACTGGCAAAAGAAATTTGGTGCTAGGATGTTCCCTTGATGTGTTAGCCCCCATGCTTTTCTTTGTCTCTGTGCGGCTTGTAAAGCAGCTTTTTTCCACCTGCTTAGACATGGCTGTAACTGGTGACAGGAAAGAGCTAGGCCAGAATTGCAAGCTCCATTTAGTCTCTCTCCTCAAAATACACTAACTGGCAAAAGAAATTTGGTGCTAGGATGTTCCCTTGATGTGTTAGCCCCCATGCTTTTCTTTGTCTCTGTGCGGCTTGTAAAGCAGCTTTTTTCCACCTGCTTAGACATGGCTGTAACTGGTGACAGGAAAGAGCTAGGCCAGAATTGCAAGCTCCATTTAGTCTCTCTCCTCAAAATACACTAACTGGCAAAAGAAATTTGGTGCTAGGATGTTCCCTTGATGTGTTAGCCCCCATGCTTTTCTTTGTCTCTGTGCGGCTTGTAAAGCAGCTTTTTTCCACCTGCTTAGACATGGCTGTAACTGGTGACAGGAAAGAGCTAGGCCAGAATTGCAAGCTCCATTTAGTCTCTCTCCTCAAAATACACTAACTGGCAAAAGAAATTTGGTGCTAGGATGTTCCCTTGATGTGTTAGCCCCCATGCTTTTCTTTGTCTCTGTGCGGCTTGTAAAGCAGCTTTTTTCCACCTGCTTAGACATGGCTGTAACTGGTGACAGGAAAGAGCTAGGCCAGAATTGCAAGCTCCATTTAGTCTCTCTCCTCAAAATACACTAACTGGCAAAAGAAATTTGGTGCTAGGATGTTCCCTTGATGTGTTAGCCCCCATGCTTTTCTTTGTCTCTGTGCGGCTTGTAAAGCAGCTTTTTTCCACCTGCTTAGACATGGCTGTAACTGGTGACAGGAAAGAGCTAGGCCAGAATTGCAAGCTCCATTTAGTCTCTCTCCTCAAAATACACTAACTGGCAAAAGAAATTTGGTGCTAGGATGTTCCCTTGATGTGTTAGCCCCCATGCTTTTCTTTGTCTCTGTGCGGCTTGTAAAGCAGCTTTTTTCCACCTGCTTAGACATGGCTGTAACTGGTGACAGGAAAGAGCTAGGCCAGAATTGCAAGCTCCATTTAGTCTCTCTCCTCAAAATACACTAACTGGCAAAAGAAATTTGCTGCTAGGATGTTCCCTTGATGTGTTAGCCCCCATGCTTTTCTTTGTCTCTGTGCGGCTTGTAAAGCAGCTTTTTTCCACCTGCTTAGACATGGCTGTAACTGGTGACAGGAAAGAGCTAGGCCAGAATTGCAAGCTCCATTTAGTCTCTCTCCTCAAAATACACTAACTGGCAAAAGAAATTTGGTGCTAGGATGTTCCCTTGATGTGTTAGCCCCCATGCTTTTCTTTGTCTCTGTGCGGCTTGTAAAGCAGCTTTTTTCCACCTGCTTAGACATGGCTGTAACTGGTGACAGGAAAGAGCTAGGCCAGAATTGCAAGCTCCATTTAGTCTCTCTCCTCAAAATACACTAACTGGCAAAAGAAATTTGGTGCTAGGATGTTCCCTTGATGTGTTAGCCCCCATGCTTTTCTTTGTCTCTGTGCGGCTTGTAAAGCAGCTTTTTTCCACCTGCTTAGACATGGCTGTAACTGGTGACAGGAAAGAGCTAGGCCAGAATTGCAAGCTCCATTTAGTCTCTCTCCTCAAAATACACTAACTGGCAAAAGAAATTTGGTGCTAGGATGTTCCCTTGATGTGTTAGCCCCCATGCTTTTCTTTGTCTCTGTGCGGCTTGTAAAGCAGCTTTTTTCCACCTGCTTAGACATGGCTGTAACTGGTGACAGGAAAGAGCTAGGCCAGAATTGCAAGCTCCATTTAGTCTCTCTCCTCAAAATACACTAACTGGCAAAAGAAATTTGGTGCTAGGATGTTCCCTTGATGTGTTAGCCCCCATGCTTTTCTTTGTCTCTGTGCGGCTTGTAAAGCAGCTTTTTTCCACCTGCTTAGACATGGCTGTAACTGGTGACAGGAAAGAGCTAGGCCAGAATTGCAAGCTCCATTTAGTCTCTCTCCTCAAAATACACTAACTGGCAAAAGAAATTTGGTGCTAGGATGTTCCCTTGATGTGTTAGCCCCCATGCTTTTCTTTGTCTCTGTGCGGCTTGTAAAGCAGCTTTTTTCCACCTGCTTAGACATGGCTGTAACTGGTGACAGGAAAGAGCTAGGCCAGAATTGCAAGCTCCATTTAGTCTCTCTCCTCAAAATAGACTAATTGGCAAAAGAAATTTGGTGCTAGGATGTTCCCTTGATGTGTTAGCCCCCATGCTTTTCTTTGTCTCTGTGCGGCTTGTAAAGCAGCTTTTTTCCACCTGCTTAGACATGGCTGTAACTGGTGACAGGAAAGAGCTAGGCCAGAATTGCAAGCTCCATTTAGTCTCTCTCCTCAAAATACACTAACTGGCAAAAGAAATTTGGTGCTAGGATGTTCCCTTGATGTGTTAGCCCCCATGCTTTTCTTTGTCTCTGTGCGGCTTGTAAAGCAGCTTTTTTCCACCTGCTTAGACATGGCTGTAACTGGTGACAGGAAAGAGCTAGGCCAGAATTGCAAGCTCCATTTAGTCTCTCTCCTCAAAATACACTAACTGGCAAAAGAAATTTGGTGCTAGGATGTTCCCTTGATGTGTTAGCCCCCATGCTTTTCTTTGTCTCTGTGCGGCTTGTAAAGCAGCTTTTTTCCACCTGCTTAGACATGGCTGTAACTGGTGACAGGAAAGAGCTAGGCCAGAATTGCAAGCTCCATTTAGTCTCTCTCCTCAAAATACACTAACTGGCAAAAGAAATTTGGTGCTAGGATGTTCCCTTGATGTGTTAGCCCCCATGCTTTTCTTTGTCTCTGTGCGGCTTGTAAAGCAGCTTTTTTCCACCTGCTTAGACATGGCTGTAACTGGTGACAGGAAAGAGCTAGGCCAGAATTGCAAGCTCCATTTAGTCTCTCTCCTCAAAATACACTAACTGGCAAAAGAAATTTGGTGCTAGGATGTTCCCTTGATGTGTTAGCCCCCATGCTTTTCTTTGTCTCTGTGCGGCTTGTAAAGCAGCTTTTTTCCACCTGCTTAGACATGGCTGTAACTGGTGACAGGAAAGAGCTAGGCCAGAATTGCAAGCTCCATTTAGTCTCTCTCCTCAAAATACACTAACTGGCAAAAGAAATTTGGTGCTAGGATGTTCCCTTGATGTGTTAGCCCCCATGCTTTTCTTTGTCTCTGTGCGGCTTGTAAAGCAGCTTTTTTCCACCTGCTTAGACATGGCTGTAACTGGTGACAGGAAAGAGCTAGGCCAGAATTGCAAGCTCCATTTAGTCTCTCTCCTCAAAATACACTAACTGGCAAAAGAAATTTGGTGCTAGGATGTTCCCTTGATGTGTTAGCCCCCATGCTTTTCTTTGTCTCTGTGCGGCTTGTAAAGCAGCTTTTTTCCACCTGCTTAGACATGGCTGTAACTGGTGACAGGAAAGAGCTAGGCCAGAATTGCAAGCTCCATTTAGTCTCTCTCCTCAAAATACACTAATTGGCAAAAGAAATTTGGTGCTAGGATGTTCCCTTGATGTGTTAGCCCCCATGCTTTTCTTTGTCTCTGTGCGGCTTGTAAAGCAGCTTTTTTCCACCTGCTTAGACATGGCTGTAACTGGTGACAGGAAAGAGCTAGGCCAGAATTGCAAGCTCCATTTAGTCTCTCTCCTCAAAATACACTAACTGGCAAAAGAAATTTGGTGCTAGGATGTTCCCTTGATGTGTTAGCCCCCATGCTTTTCTTTGTCTCTGTGAGGCTTGTAAAGCAGCTTTTTTCCACCTGCTTAGACATGGCTGTAACTGGTGACAGGAAAGAGCTAGGCCAGAATTGCAAGCTCCATTTAGTCTCTCTCCTCAAAATACACTAATTGGCAAAAGAAATTTGGTGCTAGGATGTTCCCTTGATGTGTTAGCCCCCATGCTTTTCTTTGTCTCTGTGCGGCTTGTAAAGCAGCTTTTTTCCACCTGCTTAGACATGGCTGTAACTGGTGACAGGAAAGAGCTAGGCCAGAATTGCAAGCTCCATTTAGTCTCTCTCCTCAAAATACACTAACTGGCAAAAGAAATTTGGTGCTAGGATGTTCCCTTGATGTGTTAGCCCCCATGCTTTTCTTTGTCTCTGTGCGGCTTGTAAAGCAGCTTTTTTCCACCTGCTTAGACATGGCTGTAACTGGTGACAGGAAAGAGCTAGGCCAGAATTGCAAGCTCCATTTAGTCTCTCTCCTCAAAATACACTAACTGGCAAAAGAAATTTGGTGCTAGGATGTTCCCTTGATGTGTTAGCCCCCATGCTTTTCTTTGTCTCTGTGCGGCTTGTAAAGCAGCTTTTTTCCACCTGCTTAGACATGGCTGTAACTGGTGACAGGAAAGAGCTAGGCCAGAATTGCAAGCTCCATTTAGTCTCTCTCCTCAAAATACACTAATTGGCAAAAGAAATTTGGTGCTAGGATGTTCCCTTGATGTGTTAGCCCCCATGCTTTTCTTTGTCTCTGTGCGGCTTGTAAAGCAGCTTTTTTCCACCTGCTTAGACATGGCTGTAACTGGTGACAGGAAAGAGCTAGGCCAGAATTGCAAGCTCCATTTAGTCTCTCTCCTCAATATACACTAACTGGCAAAAGAAATTTGGTGCTAGGATGTTCCCTTGATGTGTTAGCCCCCATGCTTTTCTTTGTCTCTGTGCGGCTTGTAAAGCAGCTTTTTTCCACCTGCTTAGACATGGCTGTAACTGGTGACAGGAAAGAGCTAGGCCAGAATTGCAAGCTCCATTTAGTCTCTCTCCTCAAAATACACTAACTGGCAAAAGAAATTTGGTGCTAGGATGTTCCCTTGATGTGTTAGCCCCCATGCTTTTCTTTGTCTCTGTGCGGCTTGTAAAGCAGCTTTTTTCCACCTGCTTAGACATGGCTGTAACTGGTGACAGGAAAGAGCTAGGCCAGAATTGCAAGCTCCATTTAGTCTCTCTCCTCAAAATACACTAACTGGCAAAAGAAATTTGGTGCTAGGATGTTCCCTTGATGTGTTAGCCCCCATGCTTTTCTTTGTCTCTGTGCGGCTTGTAAAGCAGCTTTTTTCCACCTGCTTAGACATGGCTGTAACTGGTGACAGGAAAGAGCTAGGCCAGAATTGCAAGCTCCATTTAGTCTCTCTCCTCAAAATACACTAACTGGCAAAAGAAATTTGGTGCTAGGATGTTCCCTTGATGTGTTAGCCCCCATGCTTTTCTTTGTCTCTGTGCGGCTTGTAAAGCAGCTTTTTTCCACCTGCTTAGACATGGCTGTAACTGGTGACAGGAAAGAGCTAGGCCAGAATTGCAAGCTCCATTTAGTCTCTCTCCTCAAAATACACTAACTGGCAAAAGAAATTTGGTGCTAGGATGTTCCCTTGATGTGTTAGCCCCCATGCTTTTCTTTGTCTCTGTGCGGCTTGTAAAGCAGCTTTTTTCCACCTGCTTAGACATGGCTGTAACTGGTGACAGGAAAGAGCTAGGCCAGAATTGCAAGCTCCATTTAGTCTCTCTCCTCAAAATACACTAACTGGCAAAAGAAATTTGGTGCTAGGATGTTCCCTTGATGTGTTAGCCCCCATGCTTTTCTTTGTCTCTGTGCGGCTTGTAAAGCAGCTTTTTTCCACCTGCTTAGACATGGCTGTAACTGGTGACAGGAAAGAGCTAGGCCAGAATTGCAAGCTCCATTTAGTCTCTCTCCTCAAAATACACTAACTGGCAAAAGAAATTTGGTGCTAGGATGTTCCCTTGATGTGTTAGCCCCCATGCTTTTCTTTGTCTCTGTGCGGCTTGTAAAGCAGCTTTTTTCCACCTGCTTAGACATGGCTGTAACTGGTGACAGGAAAGAGCTAGGCCAGAATTGCAAGCTCCATTTAGTCTCTCTCCTCAAAATACACTAACTGGCAAAAGAAATTTGGTGCTAGGATGTTCCCTTGATGTGTTAGCCCCCATGCTTTTCTTTGTCTCTGTGCGGCTTGTAAAGCAGCTTTTTTCCACCTGCTTAGACATGGCTGTAACTGGTGACAGGAAAGAGCTAGGCCAGAATTGCAAGCTCCATTTAGTCTCTCTCCTCAAAATACACTAACTGGCAAAAGAAATTTGGTGCTAGGATGTTCCCTTGATGTGTTAGCCCCCATGCTTTTCTTTGTCTCTGTGCGGCTTGTAAAGCAGCTTTTTTCCACCTGCTTAGACATGGCTGTAACTGGTGACAGGAAAGAGCTAGGCCAGAATTGCAAGCTCCATTTAGTCTCTCTCCTCAAAATACACTAACTGGCAAAAGAAATTTGGTGCTAGGATGTTCCCTTGATGTGTTAGCCCCCATGCTTTTCTTTGTCTCTGTGCGGCTTGTAAAGCAGCTTTTTTCCACCTGCTTAGACATGGCTGTAACTGGTGACAGGAAAGAGCTAGGCCAGAATTGCAAGCTCCATTTAGTCTCTCTCCTCAAAATACACTAACTGGCAAAAGAAATTTGGTGCTAGGATGTTCCCTTGATGTGTTAGCCCCCATGCTTTTCTTTGTCTCTGTGCGGCTTGTAAAGCAGCTTTTTTCCACCTGCTTAGACATGGCTGTAACTGGTGACAGGAAAGAGCTAGGCCAGAATTGCAAGCTCCATTTAGTCTCTCTCCTCAAAATACACTAATTGGCAAAAGAAATTTGGTGCTAGGATGTTCCCTTGATGTGTTAGCCCCCATGCTTTTCTTTGTCTCTGTGCGGCTTGTAAAGCAGCTTTTTTCCACCTGCTTAGACATGGCTGTAACTGGTGACAGGAAAGAGCTAGGCCAGAATTGCAAGCTCCATTTAGTCTCTCTCCTCAAAATACACTAACTGGCAAAAGAAATTTGGTGCTAGGATGTTCCCTTGATGTGTTAGCCCCCATGCTTTTCTTTGTCTCTGTGCGGCTTGTAAAGCAGCTTTTTTCCACCTGCTTAGACATGGCTGTAACTGGTGACAGGAAAGAGCTAGGCCAGAATTGCAAGCTCCATTTAGTCTCTCTCCTCAAAATACACTAATTGGCAAAAGAAATTTGGTGCTAGGATGTTCCCTTGATGTGTTAGCCCCCATGCTTTTCTTTGTCTCTGTGCGGCTTGTAAAGCAGCTTTTTTCCACCTGCTTAGACATGGCTGTAACTGGTGACAGGAAAGAGCTAGGCCAGAATTGCAAGCTCCATTTAGTCTCTCTCCTCAAAATACACTAACTGGCAAAAGAAATTTGGTGCTAGGATGTTCCCTTGATGTGTTAGCCCCCATGCTTTTCTTTGTCTCTGTGCGGCTTGTAAAGCAGCTTTTTTTCCACCTGCTTAGACATGGCTGTAACTGGTGACAGGAAAGAGCTAGGCCAGAATTGCAAGCTCCATTTAGTCTCTCTCCTCAAAATACACTAACTGGCAAAAGAAATTTGGTGCTAGGATGTTCCCTTGATGTGTTAGCCCCCATGCTTTTCTTTGTCTCTGTGCGGCTTGTAAAGCAGCTTTTTTCCACCTGCTTAGACATGGCTGTAACTGGTGACAGGAAAGAGCTAGGCCAGAATTGCAAGCTCCATTTAGTCTCTCTCCTCAAAATACACTAACTGGCAAAAGAAATTTGGTGCTAGGATGTTCCCTTGATGTGTTAGCCCCCATGCTTTTCTTTGTCTCTGTGCGGCTTGTAAAGCAGCTTTTTTCCACCTGCTTAGACATGGCTGTAACTGGTGACAGGAAAGAGCTAGGCCAGAATTGCAAGCTCCATTTAGTCTCTCTCCTCAAAATACACTAACTGGCAAAAGAAATTTGGTGCTAGGATGTTCCCTTGATGTGTTAGCCCCCATGCTTTTCTTTGTCTCTGTGCGGCTTGTAAAGCAGCTTTTTTCCACCTGCTTAGACATGGCTGTAACTGGTGACAGGAAAGAGCTAGGCCAGAATTGCAAGCTCCATTTATTCTGTCTCCTCAAAATACACTAACTGGCAAAAGAAATTTGGTGCTAGGATGTTCCCTTGATGTGTTAGCCCCCATGCTTTTCTTTGTCTCTGTGCGGCTTGTAAAGCAGCTTTTTTCCACCTGCTTAGACATGGCTGTAACTGGTGACAGGAAAGAGCTAGGCCAGAATTGCAAGCTCCATTTAGTCTCTCTCCTCAAAATACACTAATTGGCAAAAGAAATTTGGTGCTAGGATGTTCCCTTGATGTGTTAGCCCCCATGCTTTTCTTTGTCTCTGTGCGGCTTGTAAAGCAGCTTTTTTCCACCTGCTTAGACATGGCTGTAACTGGTGACAGGAAAGAGCTAGGCCAGAATTGCCAGCTCCATTTAGTCTCTCTCCTCAAAATACACTAATTGGGACAAGAAATTTGGTGCTAGGATGTTCCCTTGATGTGTTAGCCCCCATGCTTTTCTTTGTCTTTGTGCGGCTTGTAAAGCAGCTTTTTTCCACCTGCTTAGACATGGCTGTAACTGGTGACAGGAAAGAGCTAGGCCAGAATTGCAAGCTCCATTTAGTCTCTCTCCTCAAAATACACTAACTGGCAAAAGAAATTTGGTGCTAGGATGTTCCCTTGATGTGTTAGCCCCCATGCTTTTCTTTGTCTCTGTGCGGCTTGTAAAGCAGCTTTTTTCCACCTGCTTAGACATGGCTGTAACTGGTGACAGGAAAGAGCTAGGCCAGAATTGCAAGCTCCATTTAGTCTCTCTCCTCAAAATACACTAACTGGCAAAAGAAATTTGGTGCTAGGATGTTCCCTTGATGTGTTAGCCCCCATGCTTTTCTTTGTCTCTGTGCGGCTTGTAAAGCAGCTTTTTTCCACCTGCTTAGACATGGCTGTAACTGGTGACAGGAAAGAGCTAGGCCAGAATTGCAAGCTCCATTTAGTCTCTCTCCTCAAAATACACTAATTGGCAAAAGAAATTTGGTGCTAGGATGTTCCCTTGATGTGTTAGCCCCCATGCTTTTCTTTGTCTCTGTGCGGCTTGTAAAGCAGCTTTTTTCCACCTGCTTAGACATGGCTGTAACTGGTGACAGGAAAGAGCTAGGCCAGAATTGCAAGCTCCATTTAGTCTCTCTCCTCAAAATACACTAATTGGCAAAAGAAATTTGGTGCTAGGATGTTCCCTTGATGTGTTAGCCCCCATGCTTTTCTTTGTCTCTGTGCGGCTTGTAAAGCAGCTTTTTTCCACCTGCTTAGACATGGCTGTAACTGGTGACAGGAAAGAGCTAGGCCAGAATTGCAAGCTCCATTTAGTCTCTCTCCTCAAAATACACTAATTGGCAAAAGAAATTTGGTGCTAGGATGTTCCCTTGATGTGTTAGCCCCCATGCTTTTCTTTGTCTCTGTGCGGCTTGTAAAGCAGCTTTTTTCCACCTGCTTAGACATGGCTGTAACTGGTGACAGGAAAGAGCTAGGCCAGAATTGCAAGCTCCATTTAGTCTCTCTCCTCAAAATACACTAATTGGCAAAAGAAATTTGGTGCTAGGATGTTCCCTTGATGTGTTAGCCCCCATGCTTTTCTTTGTCTCTGTGCGGCTTGTAAAGCAGCTTTTTTCCACCTGCTTAGACATGGCTGTAACTGGTGACAGGAAAGAGCTAGGCCAGAATTGCAAGCTCCATTTAGTCTCTCTCCTCAAAATACACTAATTGGCAAAAGAAATTTGGTGCTAGGATGTTCCCTTGATGTGTTAGCCCCCATGCTTTTCTTTGTCTCTGTGCGGCTTGTAAAGCAGCTTTTTTCCACCTGCTTAGACATGGCTGTAACTGGTGACAGGAAAGAGCTAGGCCAGAATTGCAAGCTCCATTTAGTCTCTCTCCTCAAAATACACTAATGGCAAAAGAAATTTGGTGCTAGGATGTTCCCTTGATGTGTTAGCCCCCATGCTTTTCTTTGTCTCTGTGCGGCTTGTAAAGCAGCTTTTTTCCACCTGCTTAGACATGGCTGTAACTGGTGACAGGAAAGAGCTAGGCCAGAATTGCAAGCTCCATTTAGTCTCTCTCCTCAAAATACACTAACTGGCAAAAGAAATTTGGTGCTAGGATGTTCCCTTGATGTGTTAGCCCCCATGCTTTTCTTTGTCTCTGTGCGGCTTGTAAAGCAGCTTTTTTCCACCTGCTTAGACATGGCTGTAACTGGTGACAGGAAAGAGCTAGGCCAGAATTGCAAGCTCCATTTAGTCTCTCTCCTCAAAATACACTAATTGGCAAAAGAAATTTGGTGCTAGGATGTTCCCTTGATGTGTTAGCCCCCATGCTTTTCTTTGTCTCTGTGCGGCTTGTAAAGCAGCTTTTTTCCACCTGCTTAGACATGGCTGTAACTGGTGACAGGAAAGAGCTAGGCCAGAATTGCAAGCTCCATTTAGTCTCTCTCCTCAAAATACACTAACTGGCAAAAGAAATTTGGTGCTAGGATGTTCCCTTGATGTGTTAGCCCCCATGCTTTTCTTTGTCTCTGTGCGGCTTGTAAAGCAGCTTTTTTCCACCTGCTTAGACATGGCTGTAACTGGTGACAGGAAAGAGCTAGGCCAGAATTGCAAGCTCCATTTAGTCTCTCTCCTCAAAATACACTAATTGGCAAAAGAAATTTGGTGCTAGGATGTTCCCTTGATGTGTTAGCCCCCATGCTTTTCTTTGTCTCTGTGCGGCTTGTAAAGCAGCTTTTTTCCACCTGCTTAGACATGGCTGTAACTGGTGACAGGAAAGAGCTAGGCCAGAATTGCAAGCTCCATTTAGTCTCTCTCCTCAAAATACACTAATTGGCAAAAGAAATTTGGTGCTAGGATGTTCCCTTGATGTGTTAGCCCCCATGCTTTTCTTTGTCTCTGTGCGGCTTGTAAATCAGCTTTTTTCCACCTGCTTAGACATGGCTGTAACTGGTGACAGGAAAGAGCTAGGCCAGAATTGCAAGCTCCATTTAGTCTCTCTCCTCAAAATACACTAACTGGCAAAAGAAATTTGGTGCTAGGATGTTCCCTTGATGTGTTAGCCCCCATGCTTTTCTTTGTCTCTGTGCGGCTTGTAAAGCAGCTTTTTTCCACCTGCTTAGACATGGCTGTAACTGGTGACAGGAAAGAGCTAGGCCAGAATTGCAAGCTCCATTTAGTCTCTCTCCTCAAAATACACAAACTGGCAAAAGAAATTTGGTGCTAGGATGTTCCCTTGATGTGTTAGCCCCCATGCTTTTCTTTGTCTCTGTGCGGCTTGTAAAGCAGCTTTTTTCCACCTGCTTAGACATGGCTGTAACTGGTGACAGGAAAGAGCTAGGCCAGAATTGCAAGCTCCATTTAGTCTCTCTCCTCAAAATACACTAATTGGCAAAAGAAATTTGGTGCTAGGATGTTCCCTTGATGTGTTAGCCCCCATGCTTTTCTTTGTCTCTGTGCGGCTTGTAAAGCAGCTTTTTTCCACCTGCTTAGACATGGCTGTAACTGGTGACAGGAAAGAGCTAGGCCAGAATTGCAAGCTCCATTTAGTCTCTCTCCTCAAAATACACTAACTGGCAAAAGAAATTTGGTGCTAGGATGTTCCCTTGATGTGTTAGCCCCCATGCTTTTCTTTGTCTCTGTGCGGCTTGTAAAGCAGCTTTTTTCCACCTGCTTAGACATGGCTGTAACTGGTGACAGGAAAGAGCTAGGCCAGAATTGCAAGCTCCATTTAGTCTCTCTCCTCAAAATACACTAACTGGCAAAAGAAATTTGGTGCTAGGATGTTCCCTTGATGTGTTAGCCCCCATGCTTTTCTTTGTCTCTGTGCGGCTTGTAAAGCAGCTTTTATCCACCTGCTTAGACATGGCTGTAACTGGTGACAGGAAAGAGCTAGGCCAGAATTGCAAGCTCCATTTAGTCTCTCTCCTCAAAATACACTAACTGGCAAAAGAAATTTGGTGCTAGGATGTTCCCTTGATGTGTTAGCCCCCATGCTTTTCTTTGTCTCTGTGCGGCTTGTAAAGCAGCTTTTTTCCACCTGCTTAGACATGGCTGTAACTGGTGACAGGAAAGAGCTAGGCCAGAATTGCAAGCTCCATTTAGTCTCTCTCCTCAAAATACACTATCTGGCAAAAGAAATTTGGTGCTAGGATGTTCCCTTGATGTGTTAGCCCCCATGCTTTTCTTTGTCTCTGTGCGGCTTGTAAAGCAGCTTTTTTCCACCTGCTTAGACATGGCTGTAACTGGTGACAGGAAAGAGCTAGGCCAGAATTGCAAGCTCCATTTAGTCTCTCTCCTCAAAATACACTAATTGGCAAAAGAAATTTGGTGCTAGGATGTTCCCTTGATGTGTTAGCCCCCATGCTTTTCTTTGTCTCTGTGCGGCTTGTAAAGCAGCTTTTTTCCACCTGCTTAGACATGGCTGTAACTGGTGACAGGAAGAGCTAGGCCAGAATTGCAAGCTCCATTTAGTCTCTCTCCTCAAAATACACTAATTGGCAAAAGAAATTTGGTGCTAGGATGTTCCCTTGATGTGTTAGCCCCCATGCTTTTCTTTGTCTCTGTGCGGCTTTAAAGCAGCTTTATTCCACCTGCTTAGACATGGCTGTAACTGGTGACAGGAAAGAGCTAGGCCAGAATTGCAAGCTCCATTTAGTCTCTCTCCTCAAAATACACTAACTGGCAAAAGAAATTTGGTGCTAGGATGTTCCCTTGATGTGTTAGCCCCCATGCTTTTCTTTGTCTCTGTGCGGCTTGTAAAGCAGCTTTTTTCCACCTGCTTAGACATGGCTGTAACTGGTGACAGGAAAGAGCTAGGCCAGAATTGCAAGCTCCATTTAGTCTCTCTCCTCAAAATACACTAATTGGCAAAAGAAATTTGGTGCTAGGATGTTCCCTTGATGTGTTAGCCCCCATGCTTTTCTTTGTCTCTGTGCGGCTTGTAAAGCAGCTTTTTTCCACCTGCTTAGACATGGCTGTAACTGGTGACAGGAAAGAGCTAGGCCAGAATTGCAAGCTCCATTTAGTCTCTCTCCTCAAAATACACTAACTAGCAAAAGAATTTTGGTGCTAGGTTGTTCCCTTGATGTGTTAGCCCCATGCTTTTCTTTGTCTCTGTGCGGCTTGTAAAGCAGCTTTTTTCCACCTGCTTAGACATGGCTGTAACTGGTGACAGGAAAGAGCTAGGCCAGAATTGCAAGCTCCATTTAGTCTCTCTCCTCAAAATACTCTAACTGGCAAAAGAAATTTGGTGCTAGGATGTTCCCTTGATGTGTTAGCTCCCATGCTTTTCTTTGTCTCTGTGCGGCTTGTAAAGCAGCTTTTTTCCACCTGCTTAGACATGGCTGTAACTGGTGACAGGAAAGAGCTAGGCCAGAATTGCAAGCTCCATTTAGTCTCTCTCCTCAAAATACACTAATTGGCAAAAGAAATTTGGTGCTAGGATGTTCCCTTGATGTGTTAGCCCCCATGCTTTTCTTTGTCTCTGTGCGGCTTGTAAAGCAGCTTTTTTCCACCTGCTTAGACATGGCTGTAACTGGTGACAGGAAAGAGCTAGGCCAGAATTGCAAGCTCCATTTAGTCTCTCTCCTCAAAATACACTAACTGGCAAAAGAAATGTGGTGCTAGGATGTTCCCTTGATGTGTTAGCCCCCATGCTTTTCTTTGTCTCTGTGCGGCTTGTAAAGCAGCTTTTTTCCACCTGCTTAGACATGGCTGTAACTGGTGACAGGAAAGAGCTAGGCCAGAATTGCAAGCTCCATTTAGTCTCTCTCCTCAAAATACACTAACTGGCAAAAGAAATTTGGTGCTAGGATGTTCCCTTGATGTGTTAGCCCCCATGCTTTTCTTTGTCTCTGTGCGGCTTGTAAAGCAGCTTTTTTCCACCTGCTTAGACATGGCTGTAACTGGTGACAGGAAAGAGCTAGGCCAGAATTGCAAGCTCCATTTAGTCTCTCTCCTCAAAATACACTAACTGGCAAAAGAAATTTGGTGCTAGGATGTTCCCTTGATGTGTTAGCCCCCATGCTTTTCTTTGTCTCTGTGCGGCTTGTAAAGCAGCTTTTTTCCACCTGCTTAGACATGGCTGTAACGGGTGACAGGAAAGAGCTAGGCCAGAATTGCAAGCTCCATTTAGTCTCTCTCCTCAAAATACACTAATTGGCAAAAGAAATTTGGTGCTAGGATGTTCCCTTGATGTGTTAGCCCCCATGCTTTTCTTTGTCTCTGTGCGGCTTGAAAGCAGCTTTTTTCCACCTGCTTAGACAAATCTGTTACTGGTGACAGGAAAGAGCTAGGCCAGAATTGCAAGCTCCATTTAGTCTCTCTCCTCAAAATACACTAACTGGCAAAAGAAATTTGGTGCTAGGATGTTCCCTTGATGTGTTAGCCCCCATGCTTTTCTTTGTCTCTGTGCGGCTTGTAAAGCAGCTTTTTCCACCTGCTTAGACATGCTGTAACTGGTGACAGGAAAGAGCTAGGCCAGAATTGCAAGCTCCATTTAGTCTCTCTCCTCAAAATACACTAATTGGCAAAAGAAATTTGGTGCTAGGATGTTCCCTTGATGTGTTAGCCCCCATGCCTTTCTTTTCTCTGTGCGGCTTGTAAAGCAGCTTTTTTCCACCTGCTTAGACATGGCTGTAACTGGTGACAGGAAAGAGCTAGGCCAGAATTGCAAGCTCCATTTAGTCTCTCTCCTCAAATACACTAACTGGCAAAAGAAATTTGGTGCTAGGATGTTCCCTTGATGTGTTAGCCCCCATGCTTTTCTTTGGCTCTGTGCGGCTTGTAAAGCAGCTTTTTTCCACCTGCTTAGACATGGCTGTAACTGGTGACAGGAAAGAGCTAGGCCAGAATTGCAAGCTCCATTTAGTCTCTCTCCTCAAAATACACTAATGGCAAAAGAAATTTGGTGCTAGGATGTTCCCTTGATGTGTTAGCCCCCATGCTTTTTCTTTGTCTCTGTGCGGCTTGTAAAGCAGCTTTTTTCCACCTGCTTAGACATGGCTGTAACTGGTGACAGGAAAGAGCTAGGCCAGAATTGCAAGCTCCATTTAGTCTCTCTCCTCAAAATACACTAACTGGCAAAAGAAATTTGGTGCTAGGATGTTCCCTTGATGTGTTAGCCCCCATGCTTTTCTTTGTCTCTGTGCGGCTTGTAAAGCAGCTTTTTTCCACCTGCTTAGACATGGCTTTAACTGGTGACAGGAAAGAGCTAGGCCAGAATTGCAAGCTCCATTTAGTCTCTCTCCTCAAAATACACTAACTGGCAAAAGAAATTTGGTGCTAGGATGTTCCCTTGATGTGTTAGCCTCCCATGCTTTTCTTTGTCTCTGTGCGGCTTGTAAAGCAGCTTTTTCCACCTGCTTAGACATGGCTGTAACTGGTGACAGGAAAGAGCTAGGCCAGAATTGCAAGCTCCATTTAGTCTCTCTCCTCAAAATACACTAATGGCAAAAGAAATTTGGTGCTAGGATGTTCCCTGATGTGTTAGCCCCCATGCTTTTCTTTGTCTCTGTGCGGCTTGAAAAGCAGCTTTTTTCCACCTGCTTAGACATGGCTGTAACTGGTGACAGGAAAGAGCTAGGCCAGAATTGCAAGCTCCATTTAGTCTCTCTCCTCAAAAGACACTAACTGGCAAAAGAAATTTGGTGCTAGGATGTTCCCTTGATGTGTTAGCCCCCATGCTTTTCTTTGTCTCTGTGCGGCTTGTAAAGCAGCTTTTTTCCACCTGCTTAGACATGGCTGTAACTGGTGACAGGAAAGAGCTAGGCCAGAATTGCAAGCTCCATTTAGTCTCTCTCCTCAAAATACACTAACTGGCAAAAGAAATTTGGTGCTAGGAGGTTCCCTTGATGTGTTAGCCCCCATGCTTTTCTTTGTCTCTGTGCGGCTTGTAAAGCAGCTTTTTTCCACCTGCTGAGACATGGCTGTAACTGGTGACAGGAAAGAGCTAGGCCAGAATTGCAAGCTCCATTTAGTCTCTCTCCTCAAAATACACTAACTGGCAAAAGAAATTTGGTGCTAGGATGTTCCCTTGATGTGTTAGCCCCCATGCTTTTCTTTGTCTCTGTGCGGCTTGTAAAGCAGCTTTTTTCCACCTGCTTAGACATGGCTGGAACTGGTGACAGGAAAGAGCTAGGCCAGAATTGCAAGCTCCATTTAGTCTCTCTCCTCAAAATACACTAACTGGCAAAAGAAATTTGGTGCTAGGAGGTTCCCTTGATGTGTTAGCCCCCATGCTTTTCTTTGTCTCTGTGCGGCTTGTAAAGCAGCTTTTTTCCACCTGCTTAGACATGGCTGTAACTGGTGACAGAAAGAGCTAGGCCAGAATTGCAAGCTCCATTTAGTCTCTCTCCTCAAAATACACTAATTGGCAAAAGAAATTTGGTGCTAGGATGTTCCCTTGATGTGTTAGCCCCCATGCTTTTCTTTGTCTCTGTGCGCTTGTAAAGCAGCTTTTTTCCACCTGCTTAGACATGGCTGTAACTGGTGACAGGAAAGAGCTAGGCCAGAATTGCAAGCTCCATTTAGTCTCTCTCCTCAAAATACACTAATTGGCAAAAGAAATTTGGTGCTAGGATGTTCCCTTGATGTGTTACCCCCATGCTTTTCTTTGTCTCTGTGCGGCTTAAAAAGCACTTTTTTCCACCTGCTTAGACATGGCTGTAACTGGTGACAGGAAAGAGCTAGGCCAGAATTGCAAGCTCCATTTAGTCTCTCTCCTCAAAATACACTAATTGGCAAAAGAAATTGGTGCTAGGATGTTCCCTTGATGTGTTAGCCCCCATGCTTTCTTTGTCTCTGTGCGGCTTGTAAAGCAGCTTTTTTCCACCTGCTTAGACATGGCTGTAACTGGTGAACAGGAAAGAGCTAGGCCAGAATTGCAAGCTCCATTTAGTCTCTCTCCTCAAAATACACTAATTGGCAAAAGAAATTTGGTGCTAGGATGTTCCCTTGATGTGTTAGCCCCCATGCTTTTCTTTGTCTCTGTGCGGCTTGTAAAGCAGCTTTTTCCCACCTGCTTAGACATGGCTGTAACTGGTGACAGGAAAGAGCTAGGCCAGAATTGCAAGCTCCATTTAGTCTCTCTCCTCAAATACACTAATTGGCAAAAGAAATTTGGTGCTAGGATGTTCCCTTGATGTGTTAGCCCCCATGCTTTTCTTTGTCTCTGTGCGGCTTGTAAAGCAGCTTTTTTCCACCTGCTGAGACATGGCTGGAACTGGTGACAGGAAAGAGCTAGGCCAGAATTGCGCAAGCTCCATTTAGTCTCTCTCCTCAAAATACACTAAAATTGTTGCCCCAAAAGACAATTGGTGCCTAGGATGTCCCTTGATGTGTTTAGCCCCCATGCGTTGTCCTGTGTCGCTGTGCGGGCTTGTAAAGCAGCTTTTTTCAACCTGCTTAGACATGGCTGTAACTGTTGACAGGAAAGAGCGAGGCCAGAATGGCAAAGCCCATTTAGTCCTCGCGCCTCAACATGACACTAAATGAGCGAGAAGAAATTTGGTGCATAGGATGTTCCCCTTGATGTGTTAGCTCCCATGCCTTTTCTTTGTCTCTGTGCGGCTTGTAAAGCAGCTTTTTTCCACCTGCTTAGACATGGCTGTAACTGGTGACAGGAAAGAGCTAGGCCAGAAATGCAAGCTCCATTTAGTCTCTCTCCTCAAAATACACTAACTGGCAAAAGAAATTTGGTGCTAGGATGTTCCCTTGATGTGTTAGCCCCCATGCTTTTCTTTGTCTCTGTGCGGCTTGTAAAGCAGCTTTTTTCCACCTGCTTAGACATGGCTGTAACTGGTGACAGGAAAGAGCTAGGCCAGAATTGCAAGCTCCATTTAGTCTCTCTCCTCAAAATACACTAATTGTCAAAAGAAATTTGGTGCTAGGATGTTCCCTTGATGTGTTAGCCCCCATGCTTTTCTTTGTCTCTGTGCGGCTTGTAAAAGCAGCTTTTTTCCACCTGCTTAGACATGGCTGTAACTGGTGACAGGAAAGAGCTAGGCCAGAATTGCAAGCTCCATTTAGTCTCTCTCCTCAAAATACACTAACTGGCAAAAGAAATTTGGTGCTAGGATGTTCCCTTGATGTGTTAGCCCCCATGCTTTTCTTTGTCTCTGTGCGGCTTGTAAAGCAGCTTTTTTCCACCTGCTTAGACATGGCTGTAACTGGTGACAGGAAAGAGCTAGGCCAGAATTGCAAGCTCCATTTAGTCTCTCTCCTCAAAATACACTAATTGGCAAAAGAAATTTGGTGCTAGGATGTTCCCTTGATGTGTTAGCCCCCATGCTTTTCTTTGTCTCTGTGCGGCTTGTAAAGCAGCTTTTTTCCACCTGCTTAGACATGGCTGTAACTGGTGACAGGAAAGAGCTAGGCCAGAATTGCAAGCTCCATTAGTCTCTCTCCTCAAAATACACTAATTGGCAAAAGAAATTTGGTGCTAGGATGTTCCCTTGATGTGTTAGCCCCCATGCTTTTCTTTGTCTCTGTGCGGCTTGTAAAGCAGCTTTTTTCCACCTGCTTAGACATGGCTGTAACTGGTGACAGGAAAGAGCTAGGCCAGAATTGCAAGCTCCATTTAGTCTCTCTCCTCAAAATACACTAATTGGCAAAAGAAATTTGGTGCTAGGATGTTCCCTTGATGTGTTAGCCCCCATGCTTTTCTTTGTCTCTGTGCGGCTTGTAAAGCAGCTTTTTTCCACCTGCTTAGACATGGCTGTAACTGGTGACAGGAAAGAGCTAGGCCAGAATTGCAAGCTCCATTTAGTCTCTCTCCTCAAAATACACTAATTGGCAAAAGAAATTTGGTGCTAGGATGTTCCCTTGATGTGTTAGCCCCCATGCTTTTCTTTGTCTCTGTGCGGCTGTAAAGCAGCTTTTTTCCACCTGCTTAGACATGGCTGTAACTGGTGACAGGAAAGAGCTAGGCCAGAATTGCAAGCTCCATTTAGTCTCTCTCCTCAAAATACACTAACTGGGAAAAGAAATTTGGTGCTAGGATGTTCCCTTGATGTGTTAGCCCCCATGCTTTTCTTTGTCTCTGTGCGGCTTGTAAAGCAGCTTTTTTCCACCTGCTTAGACATGGCTGTAACTGGTGACAGGAAAGAGCTAGGCCAGAATTGCAAGCTCCATTTAGTCTCTCTCCTCAAAATACACTAACTGGCAAAAGAAATTTGGTGCTAGGATGTTCCCTTGATGTGTTAGCCCCCATGCTTTTCTTTGTCTCTGTGCGGCTTGTAAAGCAGCTTTTTTCCACCTGCTTAGACATGGCTGTAACTGGTGACAGGAAAGAGCTAGGCCAGAATTGCAAGCTCCATTTAGTCTCTCTCCTCAAAATACACTAATTGGCAAAAGAAATTTGGTGCTAGGATGTTCCCTTGATGTGTTAGCCCCCATGCTTTTCTTTGTCTCTGTGCGGCTTGTAAAGCAGCTTTTTTCCACCTGCTTAGACATGGCTGTAACTGGTGACAGGAAAGAGCTAGGCCAGAATTGCAAGCTCCATTTAGTCTCCTCAAAATACACTAATTGGCAAAAGAAATTTGGTGCTAGGATGTTCCCTTGATGTGTTAGCCCCCATGCTTTTCTTTGTCTCTGTGCGGCTTGTAAAGCAGCTTTTTTCCACCTGCTTAGACATGGCTGTAACTGGTGACAGGAAAGAGCTAGGCCAGAATTGCAAGCTCCATTTAGTCTCTCTCCTCAAAATACACTAATTGGCAAAAGAAATTTGGTGCTAGGATGTTCCCTTGATGTGTTAGCCCCCATGCTTTTCTTTGTCTCTGTGCGGCTTGTAAAGCAGCTTTTTTCCACCTGCTTAGACATGGCTGTAACTGGTGACAGGAAAGAGCTAGGCCAGAATTGCAAGCTCCATTTAGTCTCTCTCCTCAAAATACACTAATTGGCAAAAGAAATTTGGTGCTAGGATGTTCCCTTGATGTGTTAGCCCCCATGCTTTTCTTTGTCTCTGTGCGGCTTAAAAAGCAGCTTTTTTCCACCTGCTTAGACATGGCTGTAACTGGTGACAGGAAAGAGCTAGGCCAGAATTGCAAGCACCATTTAGTCTCTCTCCTCAAAATACACTAACTGGCAAAAGAAATTTGGTGCTAGGATGTTCCCTTGATGTGTTAGCCCCCATGCTTTTCTTTGTCTCTGTGCGGCTTGTAAAGCAGCTTTTTTCCACCTGCTTAGACATGGCTGTAACTGGTGACAGGAAAGAGCTAGGCCAGAATTGCAAGCTCCATTTAGTCTCTCTCCTCAAAATACACTAATTGGCAAAAGAAATTTGGTGCTAGGATGTTCCCTTGATGTGTTAGCCCCCATGCTTTTCTTTGTCTCTGTGCGGCTTGTAAAGCAGCTTTTTTCCACCTGCTTAGACATGGCTGTAACTGGTGACAGGAAAGAGCTAGGCCAGAATTGCAAGCTCCATTTAGTCTCTCTCCTCAAAATACACTAATTGGCAAAAGAAATTTGGTGCTAGGATGTTCCCTTGATGTGTTAGCCCCCATGCTTTTCTTTGTCTCTGTGCGGCTTGTAAAGCAGCTTTTTTCCACCTGCTTAGACATGGCTGTAACTGGTGACAGGAAAGAGCTAGGCCAGAATTGCAAGCTCCATTTAGTCTCTCTCCTCAAAATACACTAATTGGCAAAAGAAATTTGGTGCTAGGATGTTCCCTTGATGTGTTAGCCCCCATGCTTTTCTTTGTCTCTGTGCGGCTTGTAAAGCAGCTTTTTTCCACCTGCTTAGACATGGCTGTAACTGGTGACAGGAAAGAGCTAGGCCAGAATTGCAAGCTCCATTTAGTCTCTCTCCTCAAAATACACTAATTGGCAAAAGAAATTTGGTGCTAGGATGTTCCCTTGATGTGTTAGCCCCCATGCTTTTCTTTGTCTCTGTGCGGCTTGTAAAGCAGCTTTTTTCCACCTGCTTAGACATGGCTGTAACTGGTGACAGGAAAGAGCTAGGCCAGAATTGCAAGCTCCATTTAGTCTCTCTCCTCAAAATACACTAACTGGCAAAAGAAATTTGGTGCTAGGATGTTCCCTTGATGTGTTAGCCCCCATGCTTTTCTTTGTCTCTGTGCGGCTTGTAAAGCAGCTTTTTTCCACCTGCTTAGACATGGCTGTAACTGGTGACAGGAAAGAGCTAGGCCAGAATTGCAAGCTCCATTTAGTCTCTCTCCTCAAAATACACTAATTGGCAAAAGAAATTTGGTGCTAGGATGTTCCCTTGATGTGTTAGCCCCCATGCTTTTCTTTGTCTCTGTGCGGCTTGTAAAGCAGCTTTTTTCCACCTGCTTAGACATGGCTGTAACTGGTGACAGGAAAGAGCTAGGCCAGAATTGCAAGCTCCATTTAGTCTCTCTCCTCAAAATACACTAATTGGCAAAAGAAATTTGGTGCTAGGATGTTCCCTTGATGTGTTAGCCCCCATGCTTTTCTTTGTCTCTGTGCGGCTTGTAAAGCAGCTTTTTTCCACCTGCTTAGACATGGCTGTAACTGGTGACAGGAAAGAGCTAGGCCAGAATTGCAAGCTCCATTTAGTCTCTCTCCTCAAAATACACTAACTGGCAAAAGAAATTTGGTGCTAGGATGTTCCCTTGATGTGTTAGCCCCCATGCTTTTCTTTGTCTCTGTGCGGCTTGTAAAGCAGCTTTTTTCCACCTGCTTAGACATGGCTGTAACTGGTGACAGGAAAGAGCTAGGCCAGAATTGCAAGCTCCATTTAGTCTCTCTCCTCAAAATACACTAATTGGCAAAAGAAATTTGGTGCTAGGATGTTCCCTTGATGTGTTAGCCCCCATGCTTTTCTTTGTCTCTGTGCGGCTTGTAAAGCAGCTTTTTTCCACCTGCTTAGACATGGCTGTAACTGGTGACAGGAAAGAGCTAGGCCAGAATTGCAAGCTCCATTTAGTCTCTCTCCTCAAAATACACTAATTGGCAAAAGAAATTTGGTCCTAGGATTTTACCTTGATGTGTTAGCCCCCATGCTTTTCTTTGTCTCTGTGCGGCTTGTAAAGCAGCTTTTTTCCACCTGCTTAGACATGGCTGTAACTGGTGACAGGAAAGAGCTAGGCCAGAATTGCAAGCTCCATTTAGTCTCTCTCCTCAAAATACACTAATTGGCAAAAGAAATTTGGTGCTAGGATGTTCCCTTGATGTGTTAGCCCCCATGCTTTTCTTTGTCTCTGTGCGGCTTGTAAAGCAGCTTTTTTCCACCTGCTTAGACATGGCTGTAACTGGTGACAGGAAAGAGCTAGGCCAGAATTGCAAGCTCCATTTAGTCTCTCTCCTCAAAATACACTAACTGGCAAAAGAAATTTGGTGCTAGGATGTTCCCTTGATGTGTTAGCCCCCATGCTTTTCTTTGTCTCTGTGCGGCTTGTAAAGCAGCTTTTTTCCACCTGCTTAGACATGGCTGTAACTGGTGACAGGAAAGAGCTAGGCCAGAATTGCAAGCTCCATTTAGTCTCTCTCCTCAAAATACACTAACTGGCAAAAGAAATTTGGTGCTAGGATGTTCCCTTGATGTGTTAGCCCCCATGCTTTTCTTTGTCTCTGTGCGGCTTGTAAAGCAGCTTTTTTCCACCTGCTTAGACATGGCTGTAACTGGTGACAGGAAAGAGCTAGGCCAGAATTGCAAGCTCCATTTAGTCTCTCTCCTCAAAATACACTAACTGGCAAAAGAAATTTGGTGCTAGGATGTTCCCTTGATGTGTTAGCCCCCATGCTTTTCTTTGTCTCTGTGCGGCTTGTAAAGCAGCTTTTTTCCACCTGCTTAGACATGGCTGTAACTGGTGACAGGAAAGAGCTAGGCCAGAATTGCAAGCTCCATTTAGTCTCTCTCCTCAAAATACACTAATTGGCAAAAGAAATTTGGTGCTAGGATGTTCCCTTGATGTGTTAGCCCCCATGCTTTTCTTTGTCTCTGTGCGGCTTGTAAAGCAGCTTTTTTCCACCTGCTTAGACATGGCTGTAACTGGTGACAGGAAAGAGCTAGGCCAGAATTGCAAGCTCCATTTAGTCTCTCTCCTCAAAATACACTAATTGGCAAAAGAAATTTGGTGCTAGGATGTTCCCTTGATGTGTTAGCCCCCATGCTTTTCTTTGTCTCTGTGCGGCTTGTAAAGCAGCTTTTTTCCACCTGCTTAGACATGGCTGTAACTGGTGACAGGAAAGAGCTAGGCCAGAATTGCAAGCTCCATTTAGTCTCTCTCCTCAAAATACACTAATTGGCAAAAGAAATTTGGTGCTAGGATGTTCCCTTGATGTGTTAGCCCCCATGCTTTTCTTTGTCTCTGTGCGGCTTGTAAAGCAGCTTTTTTCCACCTGCTTAGACATGGCTGTAACTGGTGAAATGAAAGAGCTAGGCCAGAATTGCAAGCTCAATTTAGTCTCTCTCCTCAAAATACACTAATTGGCAAAAGAAATTTGGTGCTAGGATGTTCCCTTGATGTGTTAGCCCCCATGCTTTTCTTTGTCTCTGTGCGGCTTGTAAAGCAGCTTTTTTCCACCTGCTTAGACATGGCTGTAACTGGTGACAGGAAAGAGCTAGGCCAGAATTGCAAGCTCCATTTAGTCTCTCTCCTCAAAATACACTAATTGGCAAAAGAAATTTGGTGCTAGGATGTTCCCTTGATGTGTTAGCCCCCATGCTTTTCTTTGTCTCTGTGCGGCTTGTAAAGCAGCTTTTTTCCACCTGCTTAGACATGGCTGTAACTGGTGACAGGAAAGAGCTAGGCCAGAATTGCAAGCTCCATTTAGTCTCTCTCCTCAAAATACACTAATTGGCAAAAGAAATTTGGTGCTAGGATGTTCCCTTGATGTGTTAGCCCCCATGCTTTTCTTTGTCTCTGTGCGGCTTGTAAAGCAGCTTTTTTCCACCTGCTTAGACATGGCTGTAACTGGTGACAGGAAAGAGCTAGGCCAGAATTGCAAGCTCCATTTAGTCTCTCTCCTCAAAATACACTAATTGGCAAAAGAAATTTGGTGCTAGGATGTTCCCTTGATGTGTTAGCCCCCATGCTTTTCTTTGTCTCTGTGCGGCTTGTAAAGCAGCTTTTTTCCACCTGCTTAGACATGGCTGTAACTGGTGACAGGAAAGAGCTAGGCCAGAATTGCAAGCTCCATTTAGTCTCTCTCCTCAAAATACACTAACTGGCAAAAGAAATTTGGTGCTAGGATGTTCCCTTGATGTGTTAGCCCCCATGCTTGTCTTTGTCTCTGTGCGGCTTGTAAAGCAGCTTTTTTCCACCTGCTTAGACATGGCTGTAACTGGTGACAGGAAAGAGCTAGGCCAGAATTGCAAGCTCCATTTAGTCTCTCTCCTCAAAATACACTAATTGGCAAAAGAAATTTGGTGCTAGGATGTTCCCTTGATGTGTTAGCCCCCATGCTTTTCTTTGTCTCTGTGCGGCTTGTAAAGCAGCTTTTTTCCACCTGCTTAGACATGGCTGTAACTGGTGACAGGAAAGAGCTAGGCCAGAATTGCAAGCTCCATTTAGTCTCTCTCCTCAAAATACACTAATTGGCAAAAGATATTTGGTGCTAGGATGTTCCCTTGATGTGTTAGCCCCCATGCTTTTCTTTGTCTCTGTGCGGCTTGTAAAGCAGCTTTTTTCCACCTGCTTAGACATGGCTGTAACTGGTGACAGGAAAGAGCTAGGCCAGAATTGCAAGCTCCATTTAGTCTCTCTCCTCAAAATACACTAATTGGCAAAAGAAATTTGGTGCTAGGATGTTCCCTTGATGTGTTAGCCCCCATGCTTTTCTTTGTCTCTGTGCGGCTTGTAAAGCAGCTTTTTTCCACCTGCTTAGACATGGCTGTAACTGGTGACAGGAAAGAGCTAGGCCAGAATTGCAAGCTCCATTTAGTCTCTCTCCTCAAAATACACTAATTGGCAAAAGAAATTTGGTGCTAGGATGTTCCCTTGATGTGTTAGCCCCCATGCTTTTCTTTGTCTCTGTGCGGCTTGTAAAGCAGCTTTTTTCCACCTGCTTAGACATGGCTGTAACTGGTGACAGGAAAGAGCTAGGCCAGAATTGCAAGCTCCATTTAGTCTCTCTCCTCAAAATACACTAACTGGCAAAAGAAATTTGGTGCTAGGATGTTCCCTTGATGTGTTAGCCCCCATGCTTTTCTTTGACTCTGTGCGGCTTGTAAAGCAGCTTTTTTCCACCTGCTTAGACATGGCTGTAACTGGTGACAGGAAAGAGCTAGGCCAGAATTGCAAGCTCCATTTAGTCTCTCTCCTCAAAATAAATAAATTGGCAAAAGAAATTTCGTGCTAGGATGTTCCCTTGATGTGTTAGCCCCCATGCTTTTCTTTGTCTCTGTGCGGCTTGTAAAGCAGCTTTTTTCCACCTGCTTAGACATGGCTGTAACTGGTGACAGGAAAGAGCTAGGCCAGAATTGCAAGCTCCATTTAGTCTCTCTCCTCAAAATACACTAATTGGCAAAAGAAATTTGGTGCTAGGATGTTCCCTTGATGTGTTAGCCCCCATGCTTTTCTTTGTCTCTGTGCGGCTTGTAAAGCAGCTTTTTTCCACCTGCTTAGACATGGCTGTAACTGGTGACAGGAAAGAGCTAGGCCAGAATTGCAAGCTCCATTTAGTCTCTCTCCTCAAAATACACTAATTGGCAAAAGAAATTTGGTGCTAGGATGTTCCCTTGATGTGTTAGCCCCCATGCTTTTCTTTGTCTCTGTGCGGCTTGTAAAGCAGCTTTTTTCCACCTGCTTAGACATGGCTGTAACTGGTGACAGGAAAGAGCTAGGCCAGAATTGCAAGCTCCATTTAGTCTCTCTCCTCACAATACACTAATTGGCTAAAGATCTTTGGTGCTAGGATGTTCCCTTGATGTGTTAGCCCCCATGCTTTTCTTTGTCTCTGTGCGGCTTGTAAAGCAGCTTTTTTCCACCTGCTTAGACATGGCTGTAACTGGTGACAGGAAAGAGCTAGGCCAGAATTGCAAGCTCCATTTAGTCTCTCTCCTCAAAATACACTAATTGGCAAAAGAAATTTGGTGCTAGGATGTTCCCTTGATGTGTTAGCCCCCATGCTTTTCTTTGTCTCTGTGCGGCTTGTAAAGCAGCTTTTTTCCACCTGCTTAGACATGGCTGTAACTGGTGACAGGAAAGAGCTAGGCCAGAATTGCAAGCTCCATTTACTCTCTCTCCTCAAAAAACACTAATTGGCAAAAGAAATTTGGTGCTAGGATGTTCCCTTGATGTGTTAGCCCCCATGCTTTTCTTTGTCTCTGTGCGGCTTGTAAAGCAGCTTTTTTCCACCTGCTTAGACATGGCTGTAACTGGTGACAGGAAAGAGCTAGGCCAGAATTGCAAGCTCCATTTAGTCTCTCTCCTCAAAATACACTAATTGGCAAAAGAAATTTGGTGCTAGGATGTTCCCTTGATGTGTTAGCCCCCATGCTTTTCTTTGTCTCTGTGCGGCTTGTAAAGCAGCTTTTTTCCACCTGCTTAGACATGGCTGTAACTGGTGACAGGAAAGAGCTAGGCCAGAATTGCAAGCTCCATTTAGTCTCTCTCCTCAAAATACACTAATTGGCAAAAGAAATTTGGTGCTAGGATGTTCCCTTGATGTGTTAGCCCCCATGCTTTTCTTTGTCTCTGTGCGGCTTGTAAAGCAGCTTTTTTCCACCTGCTTAGACATGGCTGTAACTGGTGACAGGAAAGAGCTAGGCCAGAATTGCAAGCTCCATTTAGTCTCTCTCCTCAAAATACACTAATTGGCAAAAGAAATTTGGTGCTAGGATGTTCCCTTGATGTGTTAGCCCCCATGCTTTTCTTTGTCTCTGTGCGGCTTGTAAAGCAGCTTTTTTCCACCTGCTTAGACATGGCTGTAACTGGTGACAGGAAAGAGCTAGGCCAGAATTGCAAGCTCCATTTAGTCTCTCTCCTCAAAATACACTAATTGGCAAAAGAAATTTGGTGCTAGGATGTTCCCTTGATGTGTTAGCCCCCATGCTTTTCTTTGTCTCTGTGCGGCTTGTAAAGCAGCTTTTTTCCACCTGCTTAGACATGGCTGTAACTGGTGACAGGAAAGAGCTAGGCCAGAATTGCAAGCTCCATTTAGTCTCTCTCCTCAAAATACACTAATTGGCAAAAGAAATTTGGTGCTAGGATGTTCCCTTGATGTGTTAGCCCCCATGCTTTTCTTTGTCTCTGTGCGGCTTGTAAAGCAGCTTTTTTCCACCTGCTTAGACATGGCTGTAACTGGTGACAGGAAAGAGCTAGGCCAGAATTGCAAGCTCCATTTAGTCTCTCTCCTCAAAATACACTAATTGGCAAAAGAAATTTGGTGCTAGGATGTTCCCTTGATGTGTTAGCCCCCATGCTTTTCTTTGTCTCTGTGCGGCTTGTAAAGCAGCTTTTTTCCACCTGCTTAGACATGGCTGTAACTGGTGACAGGAAAGAGCTAGGCCAGAATTGCAAGCTCCATTTAGTCTCTCTCCTCAAAATACACTAATTGGCAAAAGAAATTTGGTGCTAGGATGTTCCCTTGATGTGTTAGCCCCCATGCTTTTCTTTGTCTCTGTGCGGCTTGTAAAGCAGCTTTTTTCCACCTGCTTAGACATGGCTGTAACTGGTGACAGGAAAGAGCTAGGCCAGAATTGCAAGCTCCATTTAGTCTCTCTCCTCAAAATACACTAATTGGCAAAAGAAATTTGGTGCTAGGATGTTCCCTTGATGTGTTAGCCCCCATGCTTTTCTTTGTCTCTGTGCGGCTTGTAAAGCAGCTTTTTTCCACCTGCTTAGACATGGCTGTAACTGGTGACAGGAAAGAGCTAGGCCAGAATTGCAAGCTCCATTTAGTCTCTCTCCTCAAAATACACTAATTGGCAAAAGAAATTTGGTGCTAGGATGTTCCCTTGATGTGTTAGCCCCCATGCTTTTCTTTGTCTCTGTGCGGCTTGTAAAGCAGCTTTTTTCCACCTGCTTAGACATGGCTGTAACTGGTGACAGGAAAGAGCTAGGCCAGAATTGCAAGCTCCATTTAGTCTCTCTCCTCAAAATACACTAACTGGCAAAAGAAATTTGGTGCTAGGATGTTCCCTTGATGTGTTAGCCCCCATGCTTTTCTTTGTCTCTGTGCGGCTTGTAAAGCAGCTTTTTTCCACCTGCTTAGACATGGCTGTAACTGGTGACAGGAAAGAGCTAGGCCAGAATTGCAAGCTCCATTTAGTCTCTCTCCTCAAAATACACTAATTGGCAAAAGAAATTTGGTGCTAGGATGTTCCCTTGATGTGTTAGCCCCCATGCTTTTCTTTGTCTCTGTGCGGCTTGTAAAGCAGCTTTTTTCCACCTGCTTAGACATGGCTGTAACTGGTGACAGGAAAGAGCTAGGCCAGAATTGCAAGCTCCATTTAGTCTCTCTCCTCAAAATACACTAATTGGCAAAAGAAATTTGGTGCTAGGATGTTCCCTTGATGTGTTAGCCCCCATGCTTTTCTTTGTCTCTGTGCGGCTTGTAAAGCAGCTTTTTTCCACCTGCTTAGACATGGCTGTAACTGGTGACAGGAAAGAGCTAGGCCAGAATTGCAAGCTCCATTTAGTCTCTCTCCTCAAAATACACTAATTGGCAAAAGAAATTTGGTGCTAGGATGTTCCCTTGATGTGTTAGCCCCCATGCTTTTCTTTGTCTCTGTGCGGCTTGTAAAGCAGCTTTTTTCCACCTGCTTAGACATGGCTGTAACTGGTGACAGGAAAGAGCTAGGCCAGAATTGCAAGCTCCATTTAGTCTCTCTCCTCAAAATACACTAACTGGCAAAAGAAATTTGGTGCTAGGATGTTCCCTTGATGTGTTAGCCCCCATGCTTTTCTTTGTCTCTGTGCGGCTTGTAAAGCAGCTTTTTTCCACCTGCTTAGACATGGCTGTAACTGGTGACAGGAAAGAGCTAGGCCAGAATTGCAAGCTCCATTTAGTCTCTCTCCTCAAAATACACTAATTGGCAAAAGAAATTTGGTGCTAGGATGTTCCCTTGATGTGTTAGCCCCCATGCTTTTCTTTGTCTCTGTGCGGCTTGTAAAGCAGCTTTTTTCCACCTGCTTAGACATGGCTGTAACTGGTGACAGGAAAGAGCTAGGCCAGAATTGCAAGCTCCATTTAGTCTCTCTCCTCAAAATACACTAATTGGCAAAAGAAATTTGGTGCTAGGATGTTCCCTTGATGTGTTAGCCCCCATGCTTTTCTTTGTCTCTGTGCGGCTTGTAAAGCAGCTTTTTTCCACCTGCTTAGACATGGCTGTAACTGGTGACAGGAAAGAGCTAGGCCAGAATTGCAAGCTCCATTTAGTCTCTCTCCTCAAAATACACTAATTGGCAAAAGAAATTTGGTGCTAGGATGTTCCCTTGATGTGTTAGCCCCCATGCTTTTCTTTGTCTCTGTGCGGCTTGTAAAGCAGCTTTTTTCCACCTGCTTAGACATGGCTGTAACTGGTGACAGGAAAGAGCTAGGAGAGTATTGCAAGCTCCATTTTGTCTCTCTCCTCAAAATACACTAATTGGCAAAAGAAATTTGGTGCTAGGATGTTCCCTTGATGTGTTAGCCCCCATGCTTTTCTTTGTCTCTGTGCGGCTTGTAAAGCAGCTTTTTTCCACCTGCTTAGACATGGCTGTAACTGGTGACAGGAAAGAGCTAGGCCAGAATTGCAAGCTCCATTTAGTCTCTCTCCTCAAAATACACTAATTGGCAAAAGAAATTTGGTGCTAGGATGTTCCCTTGATGTGTTAGCCCCCATGCTTTTCTTTGTCTCTGTGCGGCTTGTAAAGCAGCTTTTTTCCACCTGCTTAGACATGGCTGTAACTGGTGACAGGAAAGAGCTAGGCCAGAATTGCAAGCTCCATTTAGTCTCTCTCCTCAAAATACACTAACTGGCAAAAGAAATTTGGTGCTAGGATGTTCCCTTGATGTGTTAGCCCCCATGCTTTTCTTTGTCTCTGTGCGGCTTGTAAAGCAGCTTTTTTCCACCTGCTTAGACATGGCTGTAACTGGTGACAGGAAAGAGCTAGGCCAGAATTGCAAGCTCCATTTAGTCTCTCTCCTCAAAATACACTAATTGGCAAAAGAAATTTGGTGCTAGGATGTTCCCTTGATGTGTTAGCCCCCATGCTTTTCTTTGTCTCTGTGCGGCTTGTAAAGCAGCTTTTTTCCACCTGCTTAGACATGGCTGTAACTGGTGACAGGAAAGAGCTAGGCCAGAATTGCAAGCTCCATTTAGTCTCTCTCCTCAAAATACACTAATTGGCAAAAGAAATTTGGTGCTAGGATGTTCCCTTGATGTGTTAGCCCCCATGCTTTTCTTTGTCTCTGTGCGGCTTGTAAAGCAGCTTTTTTCCACCTGCTTAGACATGGCTGTAACTGGTGACAGGAAAGAGCTAGGCCAGAATTGCAAGCTCCATTTAGTCTCTCTCCTCAAAATACACTAATTGGCAAAAGAAATTTGGTGCTAGGATGTTCCCTTGATGTGTTAGCCCCCATGCTTTTCTTTGTCTCTGTGCGGCTTGTAAAGCAGCTTTTTTCCACCTGCTTAGACATGGCTGTAACTGGTGACAGGAAAGAGCTAGGCCAGAATTGCAAGCTCCATTTAGTCTCTATCCTCAAAATACACTAATTGGCAAAAGAAATTTGGTGCTAGGATGTTCCCTTGATGTGTTAGCCCCCATGCTTTTCTTTGTCTCTGTGCGGCTTGTAAAGCAGCTTTTTTCCACCTGCTTAGACATGGCTGTAACTGGTGACAGGAAAGAGCTAGGCCAGAATTGCAAGCTCCATTTAGTCTCTCTCCTCAAAATACACTAATTGGCAAAAGAAATTTGGTGCTAGGATGTTCCCTTGATGTGTTAGCCCCCATGCTTTTCTTTGTCTCTGTGCGGCTTGTAAAGCAGCTTTTTTCCACCTGCTTAGACATGGCTGTAACTGGTGACAGGAAAGAGCTAGGCCAGAATTGCAAGCTCCATTTAGTCTCTCTCCTCAAAATACACTAATTGGCAAAAGAAATTTGGTGCTAGGATGTTCCCTTGATGTGTTAGCCCCCATGCTTTTCTTTGTCTCTGTGCGGCTTGTAAAGCAGCTTTTTTCGAGCTGCTTAGACATGGCTGTAACTGGTGACAGGAAAGAGCTAGGCCAGAATTGCAAGCTCCATTTAGTCTCTCTCCTCAAAATACACTAATTGGCAAAAGAAATTTGGTGCTAGGATGTTCCCTTGATGTGTTAGCCCCCATGCTTTTCTTTGTCTCTGTGCGGCTTGTAAAGCAGCTTTTTTCCACCTGCTTAGACATGGCTGTAACTGGTGACAGGAAAGAGCTAGGCCAGAATTGCAAGCTCCATTTAGTCTCTCTCCTCACCATACACTAATTGGCAAAAGAATTTTGGTGCTAGGATGTTCCCTTGATGTGTTAGCCCCCATGCTTTTCTTTGTCTCTGTGCGGCTTGTAAAGCAGCTTTTTTCCACCTGCTTAGACATGGCTGTAACTGGTGACAGGAAAGAGCTAGGCCAGAATTGCAAGCTCCATTTAGTCTCTCTCCTCAAAATACACTAATTGGCAAAAGAAATTTGGTGCTAGGATGTTCCCTTGATGTGTTAGCCCCCATGCTTTTCTTTGTCTCTGTGCGGCTTGTAAAGCAGCTTTTTTCCACCTGCTTAGACATGGCTGTAACTGGTGACAGGAAAGAGCTAGGCCAGAATTGCAAGCTCCATTTAGTCTCTCTCCTCAAAATACACTAATGGCAAAAGAAATTTGGTGCTAGGATGTTCCCTTGATGTGTTAGCCCCCATGCTTTTCTTTGTCTCTGTGCGGCTTGTAAAGCAGCTTTTTTCCACCTGCTTAGACATGGCTGTAACTGGTGACAGGAAAGAGCTAGGCCAGAATTGCAAGCTCCATTTAGTCTCTCTCCTCAAAATACACTAACTGGCAAAAGAAATTTGGTGCTAGGATGTTCCCTTGATGTGTTAGCCCCCATGCTTTTCTTTGTCTCTGTGCGGCTTGTAAAGCAGCTTTTTTCCACCTGCTTAGACATGGCTGTAACTGGTGACAGGAAAGAGCTAGGCCAGAATTGCAAGCTCCATTTAGTCTCTCTCCTCAAAATACACTAATTGGCAAAAGAAATTTGGTGCTAGGATGTTCCCTTGATGTGTTAGCCCCCATGCTTTTCTTTGTCTCTGTGCGGCTTGTAAAGCAGCTTTTTTCCACCTGCTTAGACATGGCTGTAACTGGTGACAGGAAAGAGCTAGGCCAGAATTGCAAGCTCCATTTAGTCTCTCTCCTCAAAATACACTAATTGGCAAAAGAAATTTGGTGCTAGGATGTTCCCTTGATGTGTTAGCCCCCATGCTTTTCTTTGTCTCTGTGCGGCTTGTAAAGCAGCTTTTTTCCACCTGCTTAGACATGGCTGTAACTGGTGACAGGAAAGAGCTAGGCCAGAATTGCAAGCTCCATTTAGTCTCTCTCCTCAAAATACACTAACTGGCAAAAGAAATTTGGTGCTAGGATGTTCCCTTGATGTGTTAGCCCCCATGCTTTTCTTTGTCTCTGTGCGGCTTGTAAAGCAGCTTTTTTCCACCTGCTTAGACATGGCTGTAACTGGTGACAGGAAAGAGCTAGGCCAGAATTGCAAGCTCCATTTAGTCTCTCTCCTCAAAATACACTAATTGGCAAAAGAAATTTGGTGCTAGGATGTTCCCTTGATGTGTTAGCCCCCATGCTTTTCTTTGTCTCTGTGCGGCTTGTAAAGCAGCTTTTTTCCACCTGCTTAGACATGGCTGTAACTGGTGACAGGAAAGAGCTAGGCCAGAATTGCAAGCTCCATTTAGTCTCTCTCCTCAAAATACACTAATTGGCAAAAGAAATTTGGTGCTAGGATGTTCCCTTGATGTGTTAGCCCCCATGCTTTTCTTTGTCTCTGTGCGGCTTGTAAAGCAGCTTTTTTCCACCTGCTTAGACATGGCTGTAACTGGTGACAGGAAAGAGCTAGGCCAGAATTGCAAGCTCCATTTAGTCTCTCTCCTCAAAATACACTAACTGGCAAAAGAAATTTGGTGCTAGGATGTTCCCTTGATGTGTTAGCCCCCATGCTTTTCTTTGTCTCTGTGCGGCTTGTAAAGCAGCTTTTTTCCACCTGCTTAGACATGGCTGTAACTGGTGACAGGAAAGAGCTAGGCCAGAATTGCAAGCTCCATTTAGTCTCTCTCCTCAAAATACACTAACTGGCAAAAGAAATTTGGTGCTAGGATGTTCCCTTGATGTGTTAGCCCCCATGCTTTTCTTTGTCTCTGTGCGGCTTGTAAAGCAGCTTTTTTCCACCTGCTTAGACATGGCTGTAACTGGTGACAGGAAAGAGCTAGGCCAGAATTGCAAGCTCCATTTAGTCTCTCTCCTCAAAATAAACTAATTGGCAAAAGAAATTTGGTGCTAGGATGTTCCCTTGATGTGTTAGCCCCCATGCTTTTCTTTGTCTCTGTGCGGCTTGTAAAGCAGCTTTTTTCCACCTGCTTAGACATGGCTGTAACTGGTGACAGGAAAGAGCTAGGCCAGAATTGCAAGCTCCATTTAGTCTCTCTCCTCAAAATACACTAACTGGCAAAAGAAATTTGGTGCTAGGATGTTCCCTTGATGTGTTAGCCCCCATGCTTTTCTTTGTCTCTGTGCGGCTTGTAAAGCAGCTTTTTTCCACCTGCTTAGACATGGCTGTAACTGGTGACAGGAAAGAGCTAGGCCAGAATTGCAAGCTCCATTTAGTCTCTCTCCTCAAAATACACTAATTGGCAAAAGAAATTTGGTGCTAGGATGTTCCCTTGATGTGTTAGCCCCCATGCTTTTCTTTGTCTCTGTGCGGCTTGTAAAGCAGCTTTTTTCCACCTGCTTAGACATGGCTGTAACTGGAGACAGGAAAGAGCTAGGCCAGAATTGCAAGCTCCATTTAGTCTCTCTCCTCAAAATACACTAATTGGCAAAAGAAATTTGGTGCTAGGATGTTCCCTTGATGTGTTAGCCCCCATGCTTTTCTTTGTCTCTGTGCGGCTTGTAAAGCAGCTTTTTTCCACCTGCTTAGACATGGCTGTAACTGGTGACAGGAAAGAGCTAGGCCAGAATTGCAAGCTCCATTTAGTCTCTCTCCTCAAAATACACTAATGGCAAAAGAAATTTGGTGCTAGGATGTTCCCTTGATGTGTTAGCCCCCATGCTTTTCTTTGTCTCTGTGCGGCTTGTAAAGCACTTTTTTCCACCTGCTTAGACATGGCTGTAACTGGTGACAGGAAAGAGCTAGGCCAGAATTGCAAGCTCCATTTAGTCTCTCTCCTCAAAATACACTAATTGGCAAAAGAAATTTGGTGCTAGGATGTTCCCTTGATGTGTTAGCCCCCATGCTTTTCTTTGTCTCTGTGCGGCTTGTAAAGCAGCTTTTTTCCACCTGCTTAGACATGGCTGTAACTGGTGACAGGAAAGAGCTAGGCCAGAATTGCAAGCTCCATTTAGTCTCTCTCCTCAAAATACACTAACTGGCAAAAGAAATTTGGTGCTAGGATGTTCCCTTGATGTGTTAGCCCCCATGCTTTTCTTTGTCTCTGTGCGGCTTGTAAAGCAGCTTTTTTCCACCTGCTTAGACATGGCTGTAACTGGTGACAGGAAAGAGCTAGGCCAGAATTGCAAGCTCCATTTAGTCTCTCTCCTCAAAATACACTAACTGGCAAAAGAAATTTGGTGCTAGGATGTTCCCTTGATGTGTTAGCCCCCATGCTTTTCTTTGTCTCTGTGCGGCTTGTAAAGCAGCTTTTTTCCACCTGCTTAGACATGGCTGTAACTGGTGACAGGAAAGAGCTAGGCCAGAATTGCAAGCTCCATTTAGTCTCTCTCCTCAAAATTCACTATTGGCAAAAGAAATTTGGTGCTAGGATGTTCCCTTGATGTGTTAGCCCCCATGCTTTTCTTTGTCTCTGTGCGGCTTGTAAAGCAGCTTTTTTCCACCTGCTTAGACATGGCTGTAACTGGTGACAGGAAAGAGCTAGGCCAGAATTGCAAGCTCCATTTAGTCTCTCTCCTCAAAATACACTAACTGGCAAAAGAAATTTGGTGCTAGGATGTTCCCTTGATGTGTTAGCCCCCATGCTTTTCTTTGTCTCTGTGCGGCTTGTAAAGCAGCTTTTTTCCACCTGCTTAGACATGGCTGTAACTGGTGACAGGAAAGAGCTAGGCCAGAATTGCAAGCTCCATTTAGTCTCTCTCCTCAAAATACACTAACTGGCAAAAGAAATTTGGTGCTAGGATGTTCCCTTGATGTGTTAGCCCCCATGCTTTTCTTTGTCTCTGTGCGGCTTGTAAAGCAGCTTTTTTCCACCTGCTTAGACATGGCTGTAACTGGTGACAGGAAAGAGCTAGGCCAGAATTGCAAGCTCCATTTAGTCTCTCTCCTCAAAATACACTAACTGGCAAAAGAAATTTGGTGCTAGGATGTTCCCTTGATGTGTTAGCCCCCATGCTTTTCTTTGTCTCTGTGCGGCTTGTAAAGCAGCTTTTTTCCACCTGCTTAGACATGGCTGTAACTGGTGACAGGAAAGAGCTAGGCCAGAATTGCAAGCTCCATTTAGTCTCTCTCCTCAAAATACACTAACTGGCAAAAGAAATTTGGTGCTAGGATGTTCCCTTGATGTGTTAGCCCCCATGCTTTTCTTTGTCTCTGTGCGGCTTGTAAAGCAGCTTTTTTCCACCTGCTTAGACATGGCTGTAACTGGTGACAGGAAAGAGCTAGGCCAGAATTGCAAGCTCCATTTAGTCTCTCTCCTCAAAATACACTAACTGGCAAAAGAAATTTGGTGCTAGGATGTTCCCTTGATGTGTTAGCCCCCATGCTTTTCTTTGTCTCTGTGCGGCTTGTAAAGCAGCTTTTTTCCACCTGCTTAGACATGGCTGTAACTGGTGACAGGAAAGAGCTAGGCCAGAATTGCAAGCTCCATTTAGTCTCTCTCCTCAAAATACACTAACTGGCAAAAGAAATTTGGTGCTAGGATGTTCCCTTGATGTGTTAGCCCCCATGCTTTTCTTTGTCTCTGTGCGGCTTGTAAAGCAGCTTTTTTCCACCTGCTTAGACATGGCTGTAACTGGTGACAGGAAAGAGCTAGGCCAGAATTGCAAGCTCCATTTAGTCTCTCTCCTCAAAATACACTAACTGGCAAAAGAAATTTGGTGCTAGGATGTTCCCTTGATGTGTTAGCCCCCATGCTTTTCTTTGTCTCTGTGCGGCTTGTAAAGCAGCTTTATTCCACCTGCTTAGACATGGCTGTAACTGGTGAAAGGAAAGAGCTAGGCCAGAATTGCAAGCTCCATTTAGTCTCTCTCCTCAAAATACACTAATGGCAAAAGAAATTTGGTGCTAGGATGTTCCCTTGATGTGTTAGCCCCCATGCTTTTCTTTGTCTCTGTGCGGCTTGTAAAGCAGCTTTTTTCCACCTGCTTAGACATGGCTGTAACTGGTGACAGGAAAGAGCTAGGCCAGAATTGCAAGCTCCATTTAGTCTCTCTCCTCAAAATACACTAATTGGCAAAAGAAATTTGGTGCTAGGATGTTCCCTTGATGTGTTAGCCCCCATGCTTTTCTTTGTCTCTGTGCGGCTTGTAAAGCAGCTTTTTTCCACCTGCTTAGACATGGCTGTAACTGGTGACAGGAAAGAGCTAGGCCAGAATTGCAAGCTCCATTTAGTCTCTCTCCTCAAAATACACTAACTGGCAAAAGAAATTTGGTGCTAGGATGTTCCCTTGATGTGTTAGCCCCCATGCTTTTCTTTGTCTCTGTGCGGCTTGTAAAGCAGCTTTTTTCCACCTGCTTAGACATGGCTGTAACTGGTGACAGGAAAGAGCTAGGCCAGAATTGCAAGCTCCATTTAGTCTCTCTCCTCAAAATACACTAATTGGCAAAAGAAATTTGGTGCTAGGATGTTCCCTTGATGTGTTAGCCCCCATGCTTTTCTTTGTCTCTGTGCGGCTTGTAAAGCAGCTTTTTTCCACCTGCTTAGACATGGCTGTAACTGGTGACAGGAAAGAGCTAGGCCAGAATTGCAAGCTCCATTTAGTCTCTCTCCTCAAAATACACTAATTGGCAAAAGAAATTTGGTGCTAGGATGTTCCCTTGATGTGTTAGCCCCCATGCTTTTCTTTGTCTCTGTGCGGCTTGTAAAGCAGCTTTTTTCCACCTGCTTAGACATGGCTGTAACTGGTGACAGGAAAGAGCTAGGCCAGAATTGCAAGCTCCATTTAGTCTCTCTCCTCAAAATACACTAATTGGCAAAAGAAATATGGTGCTAGGAAGTTCCCTTGATGTGTTAGCCCCCATGCTTTTCTTTGTCTCTGTGCGGCTTGAAAAGCAGCTTTTTTCCACCTGCTTAGACATGGCTGTAACTGGTGACAGGAAAGAGCTAGGCCAGAATTGCAAGCTCCATTTAGTCTCTCTCCTCAAAATACACTAACTGGCAAAAGAAATTTGGTGCTAGGATGTTCCCTTGATGTGTTAGCCCCCATGCTTTTCTTTGTCTCTGTGCGGCTTGTAAAGCAGCTTTTTTCCACCTGCTTAGACATGGCTGTAACTGGTGACAGGAAAGAGCTAGGCCAGAATTGCAAGCTCCATTTAGTCTCTCTCCTCAAAATACACTAACTGGCAAAAGAAATTTGGTGCTAGGATGTTCCCTTGATGTGTTAGCCCCCATGCTTTTCTTTGTCTCTGTGCGGCTTGTAAAGCAGCTTTTTTCCACCTGCTTAGACATGGCTGTAACTGGTGACAGGAAAGAGCTAGGCCAGAATTGCAAGCTCCATTTAGTCTCTCTCCTCAAAATACACTAACTGGCAAAAGAAATTTGGTGCTAGGATGTTCCCTTGATGTGTTAGCCCCCATGCTTTTCTTTGTCTCTGTGCGGCTTGTAAAGCAGCTTTTTTCCACCTGCTTAGACATGGCTGTAACTGGTGACAGGAAAGAGCTAGGCCAGAATTGCAAGCTCCATTTAGTCTCTCTCCTCAAAATACACTAATTGGCAAAAGAAATTTGGTGCTAGGATGTTCCCTTGATGTGTTAGCCCCCATGCTTTTCTTTGTCTCTGTGCGGCTTGTAAAGCAGCTTTTTTCCACCTGCTTAGACATGGCTGTAACTGGTGACAGGAAAGAGCTAGGCCAGAATTGCAAGCTCCATTTAGTCTCTCTCCTCAAAATACACTAATTGGCAAAAGAAATTTGGTGCTAGGATGTTCCCTTGATGTGTTAGCCCCCATGCTTTTCTTTGTCTCTGTGCGGCTTGTAAAGCAGCTTTTTTCCACCTGCTTAGACATGGCTGTAACTGGTGACAGGAAAGAGCTAGGCCAGAATTGCAAGCTCCATTTAGTCTCTCTCCTCAAAATACACTAATTGGCAAAAGAAATTTGGTGCTAGGATGTTCCCTTGATGTGTTAGCCCCCATGCTTTTCTTTGTCTCTGTGCGGCTTGTAAAGCAGCTTTTTTCCACCTGCTTAGACATGGCTGTAACTGGTGACAGGAAAGAGCTAGGCCAGAATTGCAAGCTCCATTTAGTCTCTCTCCTCAAAATACACTAATTGGCAAAAGAAATTTGGTGCTAGGATGTTCCCTTGATGTGTTAGCCCCCATGCTTTTCTTTGTCTCTGTGCGGCTTGTAAAGCAGCTTTTTTCCACCTGCTTAGACATGGCTGTAACTGGTGACAGGAAAGAGCTAGGCCAGAATTGCAAGCTCCATTTAGTCTCTCTCCTCAAAATACACTAACTGGCAAAAGAAATTTGGTGCTAGGATGTTCCCTTGATGTGTTAGCCCCCATGCTTTTCTTTGTCTCTGTGCGGCTTGTAAAGCAGCTTTTTTCCACCTGCTTAGACATGGCTGTAACTGGTGACAGGAAAGAGCTAGGCCAGAATTGCAAGCTCCATTTAGTCTCTCTCCTCAAAATACACTAATTGGCAAAAGAAATTTGGTGCTAGGATGTTCCCTTGATGTGTTAGCCCCCATGCTTTTCTTTGTCTCTGTGCGGCTTGTAAAGCAGCTTTTTTCCACCTGCTTAGACATGGCTGTAACTGGTGACAGGAAAGAGCTAGGCCAGAATTGCAAGCTCCATTTAGTCTCTCTCCTCAAAATACACTAATTGGCAAAAGAAATTTGGTGCTAGGATGTTCCCTTGATGTGTTAGCCCCCATGCTTTTCTTTGTCTCTGTGCGGCTTAAAAAAGCAGCTTTTTTCCACCTGCTTAGACATGGCTGTAACTGGTGACAGGAAAGAGCTAGGCCAGAATTGCAAGCTCCATTTAGTCTCTCTCCTCAAAATACACTAACTGGCAAAAGAAATTTGGTGCTAGGATGTTCCCTTGATGTGTTAGCCCCCATGCTTTTCTTTGTCTCTGTGCGGCTTGTAAAGCAGCTTTTTTCCACCTGCTTAGACATGGCTGTAACTGGTGACAGGAAAGAGCTAGGCCAGAATTGCAAGCTCCATTTAGTCTCTCTCCTCAAAATACACTAATTGGCAAAAGAAATTTGGTGCTAGGATGTTCCCTTGATGTGTTAGCCCCCATGCTTTTCTTTGTCTCTGTGCGGCTTGTAAAGCAGCTTTTTTCCACCTGCTTAGACATGGCTGTAACTGGTGACAGGAAAGAGCTAGGCCAGAATTGCAAGCTCCATTTAGTCTCTCTCCTCAAAATACACTAATTGGCAAAAGAAATTTGGTGCTAGGATGTTCCCTTGATGTGTTAGCCCCCATGCTTTTCTTTGTCTCTGTGCGGCTTGTAAAGCAGCTTTTTTCCACCTGCTTAGACATGGCTGTAACTGGTGACAGGAAAGAGCTAGGCCAGAATTGCAAGCTCCATTTAGTCTCTCTCCTCAAAATACACTAACTGGCAAAAGAAATTAGGTGCTAGGATGTTCCCATGATGTGTTAGCCCCCATGCTTTTCTTTGTCTCTGTGCGGCTTGTAAAGCAGCTTTTTTCCACCTGCTTAGACATGGCTGTAACTGGTGACAGGAAAGAGCTAGGCCAGAATTGCAAGCTCCATTTAGTCTCTCTCCTCAAAATACACTAATTGGCAAAAGAAATTTGGTGCTAGGATGTTCCCTTGATGTGTTAGCCCCCATGCTTTTCTTTGTCTCTGTGCGGCTTGTAAAGCAGCTTTTTTCCACCTGCTTAGACATGGCTGTAACTGGTGACAGGAAAGAGCTAGGCCAGAATTGCAAGCTCCATTTAGTCTCTCTCCTCAAAATACACTAACTGGCAAAAGAAATATGGTGCTAGGATGTTCCCTTGATGTGTTAGCCCCCATGCTTTTCTTTGTCTCTGTGCGGCTTGTAAAGCAGCTTTTTTCCACCTGCTTAGACATGGCTGTAACTGGTGACAGGAAAGAGCTAGGCCAGAATTGCAAGCTCCATTTAGTCTCTCTCCTCAAAATACACTAATTGGCAAAAGAAATTTGGTGCTAGGATGTTCCCTTGATGTGTTAGCCCCCATGCTTTTCTTTGTCTCTGTGCGGCTTGTAAAGCAGCTTTTTTCCACCTGCTTAGACATGGCTGTAACTGGTGACAGGAAAGAGCTAGGCCAGAATTGCAAGCTCCATTTAGTCTCTCTCCTCAAAATACACTAATTGGCAAAAGAAATTTGGTGCTAGGATGTTCCCTTGATGTGTTAGCCCCCATGCTTTTCTTTGTCTCTGTGCGGCTTGTAAAGCAGCTTTTTTCCACCTGCTTAGACATGGCTGTAACTGGTGACAGGAAAGAGCTAGGCCAGAATTGCAAGCTCCATTTAGTCTCTCTCCTCAAAATACACTAACTGGCAAAAGAAATTTGGTGCTAGGATGTTCCCTTGATGTGTTAGCCCCCATGCTTTTCTTTGTCTCTGTGCGGCTTGTAAAGCAGCTTTTTTCCACCTGCTTAGACATGGCTGTAACTGGTGACAGGAAAGAGCTAGGCCAGAATTGCAAGCTCCATTTAGTCTCTCTCCTCAAAATACACTAATGGCAAAAGAAATTTGGTGCTAGGATGTTCCCTTGTTGTGTTAGCCCCCATGCTTTTCTTTGTCTCTGTGCGGCTTGTAAAGCAGCTTTTTTCCACCTGCTTAGACATGGCTGTAACTGGTGACAGGAAAGAGCTAGGCCAGAATTGCAAGCTCCATTTAGTCTCTCTCCTCAAAATACACTAATTGGCAAAAGAAATTTGGTGCTAGGATGTTCCCTTGATGTGTTAGCCCCCATGCTTTTCTTTGTCTCTGTGCGGCTTGTAAAGCAGCTTTTTTCCACCTGCTTAGACATGGCTGTAACTGGTGACAGGAAAGAGCTAGGCCAGAATTGCAAGCTCCATTTAGTCTCTCTCCTCAAAATACACTAATTGGCAAAAGAAATTTGGTGCTAGGATGTTCCCTTGATGTGTTAGCCCCCATGCTTTTCTTTGTCTCTGTGCGGCTTGTAAAGCAGCTTTTTTCCACCTGCTTAGACATGGCTGTAACTGGTGACAGGAAAGAGCTAGGCCAGAATTGCAAGCTCCATTTAGTCTCACTCCTCAAAAAACACTAATTGCCAAAAGAAATTTGGTGCTAGGATGTTCCCTTGATGTGTTAGCCCCCATGCTTTTCTTTGTCTCTGTGCGGCTTGTAAAGCAGCTTTTTTCCACCTGCTTAGACATGGCTGTAACTGGTGACAGGAAAGAGCTAGGCCAGAATTGCAAGCTCCATTTAGTCTCTCTCCTCAAAATACACTAATTGGCAAAAGAAATTTGGTGCTAGGATGTTCCCTTGATGTGTTAGCCCCCATGCTTTTCTTTGTCTCTGTGCGGCTTGTAAAGCAGCTTTTTTCCACCTGCTTAGACATGGCTGTAACTGGTGACAGGAAAGAGCTAGGCCAGAATTGCAAGCTCCATTTAGTCTCTCTCCTCAAAATACACTAATTGGCAAAAGAAATTTGGTGCTAGGATGTTCCCTTGATGTGTTAGCCCCCATGCTTTTCTTTGTCTCTGTGCGGCTTGTAAAGCAGCTTTTTTCCACCTGCTTAGACATGGCTGTAACTGGTGACAGGAAAGAGCTAGGCCAGAATTGCAAGCTCCATTTAGTCTCTCTCCTCAAAATACACTAATTGGCAAAAGAAATTTGGTGCTAGGATGTTCCCTTGATGTGTTAGCCCCCATGCTTTTCTTTGTCTCTGTGCGGCTTGTAAAGCAGCTTTTTTCCACCTGCTTAGACATGGCTGTAACTGGTGACAGGAAAGAGCTAGGCCAGAATTGCAAGCTCCATTTAGTCTCTCTCCTCAAAATACACTAATTGGCAAAAGAAATTTGGTGCTAGGATGTTCCCTTGATGTGTTAGCCCCCATGCTTTTCTTTGTCTCTGTGCGGCTTGTAAAGCAGCTTTTTTCCACCTGCTTAGACATGGCTGTAACTGGTGACAGGAAAGAGCTAGGCCAGAATTGCAAGCTCCATTTAGTCTCTCTCCTCAAAATACACTAATTGGCAAAAGAAATTTGGTGCTAGGATGTTCCCTTGATGTGTTAGCCCCCATGCTTTTCTTTGTCTCTGTGCGGCTTGTAAAGCAGCTTTTTTCCACCTGCTTAGACATGGCTGTAACTGGTGACAGGAAAGAGCTAGGCCAGAATTGCAAGCTCCATTTAGTCTCTCTCCTCAAAATACACTAATTGGCAAAAGAAATTTGGTGCTAGGATGTTCCCTTGATGTGGTAGCCCCCATGCTTTTCTTTGTCTCTGTGCGGCTTGTAAAGCAGCTTTTTTCCACCTGCTTAGACATGGCTGTAACTGGTGACAGGAAAGAGCTAGGCCAGAATTGCAAGCTCCATTTAGTCTCTCTCCTCAAAATACACTAATTGGCAAAAGAAATTTGGTGCTAGGATGTTCCCTTGATGTGTTAGCCCCCATGCTTTTCTTTGTCTCTGTGCGGCTTGTAAAGCAGCTTTTTTCCACCTGCTTAGACATGGCTGTAACTGGTGACAGGAAAGAGCTAGGCCAGAATTGCAAGCTCCATTTAGTCTCTCTCCTCAAAATACACTAATTGGCAAAAGAAATTTGGTGCTAGGATGTTCCCTTGATGTGTTAGCCCCCATGCTTTTCTTTGTCTCTGTGCGGCTTGTAAAGCAGCTTTTTTCCACCTGCTTAGACATGGCTGTAACTGGTGACAGGAAAGAGCTAGGCCAGAATTGCAAGCTCCATTTAGTCTCTCTCCTCAAAATACACTAATTGGCAAAAGAAATTTGGTGCTAGGATGTTCCCTTGATGTGTTAGCCCCCATGCTTTTCTTTGTCTCTGTGCGGCTTGTAAAGCAGCTTTTTTCCACCTGCTTAGACATGGCTGTAACTGGTGACAGGAAAGAGCTAGGCCAGAATTGCAAGCTCCATTTAGTCTCTCTCCTCAAAATACACTAACTGGCAAAAGAAATTTGGTGCTAGGATGTTCCCTTGATGTGTTAGCCCCCATGCTTTTCTTTGTCTCTGTGCGGCTTGTAAAGCAGCTTTTTTCCACCTGCTTAGACATGGCTGTAACTGGTGACAGGAAAGAGCTAGGCCAGAATTGCAAGCTCCATTTAGTCTCTCTCCTCAAAATACACTAATTGGCAAAAGAAATTTGGTGCTAGGATGTTCCCTTGATGTGTTAGCCCCCATGCTTTTCTTTGTCTCTGTGCGGCTTGTAAAGCAGCTTTTTTCCACCTGCTTAGACATGGCTGTAACTGGTGACAGGAAAGAGCTAGGCCAGAATTGCAAGCTCCATTTAGTCTCTCTCCTCAAAATACACTAACTGGCAAAAGAAATTTGGTGCTAGGATGTTCCCTTGATGTGTTAGCCCCCATGCTTTTCTTTGTCTCTGTGCGGCTTGTAAAGCAGCTTTTTTCCACCTGCTTAGACATGGCTGTAACTGGTGACAGGAAAGAGCTAGGCCAGAATTGCAAGCTCCATTTAGTCTCTCTCCTCAAAATACACTAATGGCAAAAGAAATTTGGTGCTAGGATGTTCCCTTACCAAATTTCTTTTCCAATTTTATTATTAAGAGAAAACCTAATGAGCTGCAATTCTCCTACTCTTTCCTTCACAATTTACAGCCATGTCTAACATGGAATAAACCTTTACTACGCACAGAGACAAGAAAAGCATGGGACTAACACATCAAGGAACATCCTACACCAATTTCTTTTGCCAATTATGATATTTGAGAGAGAGACTAAATACTTGCAATTCTGGCCTAGCTCTTTCCTGTCACCATTACACCATGTCTTAAGCTGAAAAAAGCTGCTTTACAACCGCACAGAACAAAGAAAACATGGGCTAACACATCAAGGAACATCCTAGCACCAAATTTCTTTTGCCAATTAGTGTATTTTGAGAGAACTAAATGAGCTGCAATTCTCCTAGCTCTTTCCTGTCACCATTACAGCCAAGTCTAAGCAGGTGAAAAAAGCTGCTTTACAAGCCCACAAGACAAAAAAAGCATGAGCTAACACATCAAGACATCCTAGCACCAATTTCTTTTGCCAATTATGTATTTTGAGGAAGAACTAAAGGAGCTTGCAATTCTGCCTACTCTTTCCTGTCACCAGTTACAGCCATGCTAAGCAGTGGAAAAAACTCTTTACAAGCCGCACAGAACAAAGAAAACATGGGACGAACACCAACACGGAACATTCCCTACACCAAATTTCTTTTGCCAATCAGTGTATTTTGAGAGAGAGACTAAATGGAGCTTGCAATTCTGGCCTAGCCTCTTTCCTGTCACCAAGTTATCAGCCATGTCTAGAGCAGGTGAAAAAAAGCTCTTTACAAGCCCACAGAGACAAAGATAAGCATGGAGCTAACACAACCAAGAACATATCCTAGCACCAAATTCTTTTTTGCCCTTTAGATTGATTGAGAAGAGACCAAATAGCTTGCAATTCGCCTAGCTCGTTCCTTCACCAGTTACAGCATGTCTAACAGTGGAAAAAAAGCTCGTTTAACAGCCGCACAAACACAAGAAAAGCAATGGGGCTAACACAGCAAGGAACATCCCGACACCAAATTCTTTCGCCATTATGTATTTTGAGAAAAAAGAGACGTCAATGACTTGCAATTTCTGGCCCTAGCTCTTTTCCGTCACCAGTTACAGCCATGTCTAAGCAGCGGAACAGAAAGCTCATTTTACATGCCGCACAGAGACAAAGAAAACATGGGGGCTAACACATCAAGGGAACATCCTAGCACCAAATTTCTTTTGCCATTTAGTGTATTTGAGAAGAGACTAAATGGACTTGCAATTCTCCTAGCTCTTTCCTTCACCAGTTACAGCCATTCTAACATGAAAAAAGCTCTTTAACCGCACAAGACAAAAAAACATGGGCTAACACATCAAGGAACATCCTAGCACCAAATTTCTTTGCCAATTATGTATTTTGAGGAAAGACAAAATGAGCTTGCAATTCTGCCTAGCTCTTTCCTGTCACCAGTTACAGCCATGTCTAACAGGAAAAAAGCTGCTTTACAACCGCACAGAGACAAAGAAAAGCATGGCTAACACATCAAGGAACATCCTAGCACCAAATTTCTTTTGCCAATTAGTGTATTTTGAGAGAGAGACTAAATGACTTGCAATTCTGGCCTAGCTCTTTCCTGTCACCATTACACCATTCTAACAGTGAAAAAAGCTGCTTTACAAGCCGCACAGAGACAAAGAAAAGCATGAGCTAACACATCAAGGAACATCCTAGCACCAAATTTCTTTGCCATTATTATTTGAGGAAAGACTAAATGAGCTTGCAATTCTGCCTAGCTCTTTCCTGTCACCAGTTACAGCCATTCTAAGCAGTGAAAAAAGCTGCTTTACAGCCGCACAGAACAAAGAAAAGCATGGGGCTAACACATCAAGAACATCCTAGCACCAAATTTCTTTTGCCAATTATGTATTTTGAGAAGAGACTAAATGAGCTTGCAATTCTGCCTAGCTCTTTCCTGTCACCATTACAGCCATTCTAAGCAGTGAAAAAAGCTGCTTTACAACCGCACAGAGACAAAGAAAACATGAGCTAACACATCAAGAACATCCTACACCAAATTTCTTTTGCCAATTATGTATTTGAGAAAGACTAAATGGAGCTGCAATTCTGGCCTAGCTCTTTCCTGTCACCAGTTACAGCCATGTCTAAGCAGGTGGAAAAAAGCTGCTTACAAGCCGCACAGAGACAAAGAAAAGCATGGAGCTAACACATCAAGACATCCTAGCACCAAATTTCTTTTGCCAATTAGTGTATTTTGAGGAAAGACTAAATGAGCTTGCAATTCTGCCTAGCTCTTTCCTGTCACCATTACAGCCATTCTAAGCAGTGAAAAAAGCTGCTTTACAAGCCGCACAGAGACAAAGAAAACATGGCTAACACATCAAGAACATCCTACACCAAATTTCTTTTGCCATTAGTGTATTTTGAGAGAGACTAAATGGAGCTTGCAATTCTGCCTACTCTTTCCTGTCACCATTACAGCCATGTCTAAGCAGTGGAAAAAACTGCTTTACAACCGCACAAGACAAAGAAAAGCATGGGGGCTAACACATCAAGGGAACATCCTAGCACCAAATTTCTTTGCCAATTAGTGTATTTTGAGGAGAGAGACTAAATGGAGCTTGCAATTCTGCCTAGCTCTTTCCTGTCACCAGTTACAGCCATGTCTAAGCAGGTGGAAAAAAGCTGCTTTACAAGCCCACAGAACAAAAAAACATGGGGCTAACACATCAAGGAACATCCTAGCACCAAATTTCTTTTGCCAATTAGTGTATTTTGAGAGAGAGACTAAATGAGCTTGCAATTCTGCCTAGCTCTTTCCTGTCACCATTACAGCCATGTCTAAGCAGTGGAAAAAAGCTCTTTACAAGCCGCACAGAGACAAAGAAAAGCATGAGCTAACACATCAAGAACATCCTACACCAAATTTCTTTTGCCATTAGTGTATTTTGAGAAAGACTAAATGAGCTTGCAATTCTGCCTACTCTTTCCTGTCACCATTACAGCCATGTCTAACAGTGAAAAAAGCTGCTTTACAACCGCACAGAGACAAAGAAAACATGGGCTAACACATCAAGGAACATCCTACACCAAATTTCTTTTGCCAATTATGTATTTTGAGAAAGACTAAATGAGCTTGCAATTCTGCCTAGCTCTTTCCTGTCACCATTACAGCCATGTCTAAGCAGGGGGAAAAAAACTGCTTTACAAGCCGCACAGAGACAAAGAAAAGCATGGGGGCTAACACATCAAGGGAACATCCTAGCACCAAATTTCTTTTGCCAATTAGTGTATTTTGAGGAGAGAGACTAAATGGAGCTTGCAATTCTTGCCTAGCTCTTTCCTGTCACCAGTTACAGCCATGTCTAAGCAGTGAAAAAACTGCTTTTACAAGCCGCACAGAGACAAAGAAAAGCATGGGGGCTAACACATCAAGGAACATCCTACACCAAATTTCTTTTGCCAATTAGTGTATTTTGAGAGAAGACTAAATGAGCTTGCAATTCTGCCTAGCTCTTTCCTGTCACCATTACAGCCATGTCTAACAGTGAAAAAAGCTCTTTACAAGCCCACAAGACAAAAAAACATGGGCTAACACATCAAGGAACATCCTAGCACCAAATTTCTTTTGCCAATTATGTATTTTGAGAAGAACTAAATGAGCTTGCAATTCTGCCTACTCTTTCCTGTCACCATTACAGCCATGTCTAAGCAGTGAAAAAAGCTGCTTTACAACCGCACAAGACAAAGAAAACATGGGCTAACACATCAAGAACATCCTAGCACCAAATTTCTTTTGCCAATTAGTGTATTTTGAGAGAAGACTAAATGGAGCTTGCAATTCTGGCCTAGCTCTTTCCTGTCACCAGTTACAACCATGTCTAAGCAGGTGGAATAAAGCTGCTTTACAAGCCCACAGAGACAAAGAAAAGCATGGGGGCTAACACATCAAGGGAACAGCCTAGCACCAAATTTCTTTTGCCAATTAGTGTATTTTGAGAAAGACTAAATGACTTGCAATTCTGCCTAGCTCTTTCCTGTCACCATTACAGCCATGTCTAAGCAGTGAAAAAAGCTCTTTACAACCGCACAGAGACAAAGAAAAGCATGGGCTAACACATCAAGAACATCCTACACCAAATTTCTTTTGCCAATTATGTATTTTGAGAGAAACTAAATGGACTTGCAATTCTGCCTAGCTCTTTCCTTCACCATTACACCATTCTAACAGTGAAAAAAGCTCTTTACAAGCCGCACAAACAAAAAAAGCATGGGCTAACACATCAAGAACATCCTACACCAAATTTCTTTTGCCAATTATGTATTTTGAGAAGAACTAAATGAGCTTGCAATTCTGCCTACTCTTTCCTTCACCATTACAGCCATTCTAACATGAAAAAACTGCTTTACAAGCCGCACAGAGACAAAGAAAAGCATGGCTAACACATCAAGAACATCCTAGCACCAAATTTCTTTTGCCAATTATGTATTTTGAGAAAGACTAAATGAGCTTGCAATTCTGCCTACTCTTTCCTGTCACCATTACAGCCATTCTAACAGTGAAAAAAGCTGCTTTACAAGCCGCACAGAGACAAAGAAAAGCATGGCTAACACATCAAGAACATCCTAGCACCAAATTTCTTTTGCCAATTAGTGTATTTTGAGGAGAGAGACTAAATGGAGCTTGCAATTCTGGCCTAGCTCTTTCCTGTCACCAGTTACAGCCATGTCTAAGCAGGTGGAAAAAAGCTGCTTTACAACCGCACAGAGACAAAGAAAAGCATGGGAGCTAAGACATCAAGGGAACATCCTAGCACCAAATTTCTTTTGCCAGTTAGTGTATTTTGAGGAGAGAGACTAAATGGAGCTTGCAATTCTGCCTACTCTTTCCTGTCACCATTACAGCCATGTCTAAGCAGTGAAAAAAGCTGCTTTACAAGCCGCACAGAGACAAAGAAAAGCATGGCTAACACATCAAGAACATCCTACACCAAATTTCTTTTGCCAATTATGTATTTTGAGAAGAGACTAAATGAGCTTGCAATTCTGCCTACTCTTTCCTGTCACCATTACAGCCATGTCTAACAGTGAAAAAAGCTGCTTTACAAGCCGCACAAGACAAAGAAAAGCATGGCTAACACATCAAGAACATCCTACACCAAATTTCTTTTGCCAATTAGTGTATTTTGAGAAGAGACTAAATGACTTGCAATTCTGCCTACTCTTTCCTGTCACCATTACAGCCATGTCTAACAGTGAAAAAAGCTGCTTTACAACCGCACAGAACAAAGAAAAGCATGGCTAACACATCAAGAACATCCTACACCAAATTTCTTTTGCCAATTATGTATTTTGAGAAGAGACTAAATGAGCTTGCAATTCTGCCTAGCTCTTTCCTGTCACCATTACAGCCATTCTAAGCATGGAAAAAAGCTGCTTTACAAGCCGCACAGAGACAAAGAAAAGCATGGCTAACACATCAAGAACATCCTACACCAAATTTCTTTTGCCATTATGTATTTTGAGAGAGAACTAAATGACTTGCAATTCTGCCTACTCTTTCCTGTCACCATTACAGCCATGTCTAAGCAGTGAAAAAAGCTGCTTTACAAGCCGCACAAGACAAAGAAAAGCATGGCTAACACATCAAGAACATCCTACACCAAATTTCTTTTGCCATTAGTGTATTTTGAGAAGAACTAAATGACTTGCAATTCTGCCTACTCTTTCCTTCACCATTACAGCCATTCTAAGCAGTGAAAAAACTGCTTTACAACCGCACAGAGACAAAGAAAAGCATGGGCTAACACATCAAGAACATCCTACACCAAATTTCTTTTGCCAATTAGTGTATTTTGAGAAAGACTAAATGAGCTTGCAATTCTGCCTAGCTCTTTCCTGTCACCATTACAGCCATTCTAACAGTGAAAAAAGCTGCTTTACAAGCCGCACAGAGACAAAGAAAACATGGGCTAACACATCAAGAACATCCTAGCACCAAATTTCTTTTGCCATTATGTATTTTGAGAAGAGACTAAATGAGCTTGCAATTCTGCCTACTCTTTCCTGTCACCATTACAGCCATTCTAACAGTGAAAAAAGCTGCTTTACAAGCCGCACAGAGACAAAGAAAAGCATGGGCTAACACATCAAGAACATCCTACACCAAATTTCTTTTGCCAATTATGTATTTTGAGAAGAGACTAAATGACTTGCAATTCTGCCTACTCTTTCCTGTCACCAGTTACAGCCATGTCTAAGCAGTGAAAAAAGCTGCTTTACAAGCCGCACAGAGACAAAGAAAAGCATGGCTAACACATCAAGAACATCCTACACCAAATTTCTTTTGCCAATTATGTATTTTGAGAAGAACTAAATGAGCTTGCAATTCTGCCTACTCTTTCCTGTCACCATTACAGCCATGTCTAACAGTGAAAAAAGCTGCTTTACAAGCCGCACAGAGACAAAGAAAAGCATGGCTAACACATCAAGAACATCCTACACCAAATTTCTTTTGCCAATTATGTATTTTGAGAAAGACTAAATGACTTGCAATTCTGCCTAGCTCTTTCCTGTCACCATTACAGCCATGTCTAAGCAGTGAAAAAAGCTGCTTTACAAGCCGCACAGAGACAAAAAAACATGGCTAACACATCAAGAACATCCTAGCACCAAATTTCTTTTGCCATTATGTATTTTGAGAAGAACTAAATGACTTGCAATTCTGCCTACTCTTTCCTGTCACCATTACAGCCATGTCTAACAGTGAAAAAACTGCTTTACAACCGCACAGAGACAAAGAAAAGCATGGCTAACACATCAAGAACATCCTACACCAAATTTCTTTTGCCAATTATGTATTTTGAGAAGAGACTAAATGAGCTTGCAATTCTGCCTACTCTTTCCTGTCACCATTACAGCCATGTCTAACAGTGAAAAAAGCTGCTTTACAAGCCGCACAGAGACAAAGAAAAGCATGGCTAACACATCAAGAACATCCTAGCACCAAATTTCTTTTGCCAATTATGTATTTTGAGAAGAACTAAATGAGCTTGCAATTCTGGCCTACTCTTTCCTGTCACCATTACAGCCATGTCTAAGCAGTGAAAAAAGCTGCTTTACAACCGCACAAACAAAGAAAAGCATGGCTAACACATCAAGAACATCCTAGCACCAAATTTCTTTGCCAATTATGTATTTTGAGAAGAGACTAAATGAGCTTGCAATTCTGCCTACTCTTTCCTGTCACCATTACAGCCATGTCTAAGCAGTGAAAAAAGCTGCTTTACAACCGCACAGAGACAAAGAAAAGCATGGCTAACACATCAAGAACATCCTACACCAAATTTCTTTTGCCAATTATGTATTTTGAGAAGAGACTAAATGACTTGCAATTCTGCCTACTCTTTCCTTCACCATTACAGCCATTCTAAGCAGTGAAAAAAGCTGCTTTACAAGCCGCACAAGACAAAGAAAACATGGCTAACACATCAAGGAACATCCTAGCACCAAATTTCTTTTGCCAATTATGTATTTTGAGAAGAGACTAAATGACTTGCAATTCTGCCTACTCTTTCCTGTCACCATTACAGCCATGTCTAACAGTGAAAAAAGCTGCTTTACAACCGCACAAGACAAAGAAAAGCATGGCTAACACATCAAGAACATCCTACACCAAATTTCTTTTGCCAATTATGTATTTTGAGAAAGACTAAATGACTTGCAATTCTGCCTACTCTTTCCTGTCACCATTACAGCCATGTCTAAGCAGTGAAAAAAGCTGCTTTACAAGCCCACAGAACAAAGAAAACATGGGCTAACACATCAAGAACATCCTAGCACCAAATTTCTTTTGCCAATTATGTATTTTGAGAAGAGACTAAATGACTTGCAATTCTGCCTACTCTTTCCTGTCACCATTACAGCCATGTCTAAGCAGTGAAAAAAGCTGCTTTACAACCGCACAGAACAAAGAAAAGCATGGGCTAACACATCAAGGAACATCCTACACCAAATTTCTTTTGCCATTATGTATTTTGAGAAGAGACTAAATGAGCTTGCAATTCTGCCTACTCTTTCCTGTCACCATTACAGCCATGTCTAAGCAGTGAAAAAAGCTGCTTTACAAGCCGCACAGAGACAAAGAAAAGCATGGCTAACACATCAAGAACATCCTAGCACCAAATTTCTTTTGCCAATTATGTATTTTGAGAAAGACTAAATGACTTGCAATTCTGCCTAGCTCTTTCCTGTCACCATTACAGCCATGTCTAACAGTGAAAAAAGCTGCTTTACAACCGCACAGAGACAAAGAAAAGCATGGCTAACACATCAAGAACATCCTACACCAAATTTCTTTTGCCAATTATGTATTTTGAGAAGAGACTAAATGAGCTTGCAATTCTGCCTACTCTTTCCTGTCACCATTACAGCCATGTCTAACAGTGAAAAAACTGCTTTACAACCGCACAGAGACAAAGAAAAGCATGGCTAACACATCAAGAACATCCTAGCACCAAATTTCTTTTGCCATTATGTATTTTGAGAGAAGACTAAATGAGCTTGCAATTCTGCCTACTCTTTCCTGTCACCATTACAGCCATGTCTAAGCAGTGAAAAAAGCTGCTTTACAAGCCGCACAGAGACAAAGAAAAGCATGGCTAACACATCAAGAACATCCTACACCAAATTTCTTTGCCATTATGTATTTTGAGAAGAGACTAAATGAGCTTGCAATTCTGCCTACTCTTTCCTGTCACCATTACAGCCATGTCTAACAGTGAAAAAAGCTGCTTTACAAGCCGCACAGAACAAAGAAAAGCATGGCTAACACATCAAGAACATCCTACACCAAATTTCTTTTGCCAATTATGTATTTTGAGAAGAGACTAAATGACTTGCAATTCTGCCTAGCTCTTTCCTGTCACCATTACAGCCATTCTAAGCAGTGAAAAAAGCTGCTTTACAAGCCCACAAGACAAAGAAAAGCATGGGCTAACACATCAAGGAACATCCTACACCAAATTTCTTTTGCCAATTATGTATTTTGAGAGAAGACTAAATGAGCTTGCAATTCTGCCTACTCTTTCCTGTCACCATTACAGCCATGTCTAAGCAGTGAAAAAAGCTGCTTTACAACCGCACAAGACAAAGAAAAGCATGGCTAACACATCAAGAACATCCTACACCAAATTTCTTTTGCCAATTATGTATTTTGAGAAGAGACTAAATGACTTGCAATTCTGCCTACTCTTTCCTGTCACCATTACAGCCATGTCTAACAGTGAAAAAAGCTGCTTTACAAGCCGCACAGAGACAAAGAAAAGCATGGCTAACACATCAAGAACATCCTACACCAAATTTCTTTTGCCAATTATGTATTTTGAGAAAGACTAAATGACTTGCAATTCTGCCTACTCTTTCCTGTCACCATTACAGCCATGTCTAAGCAGTGAAAAAAGCTGCTTTACAACCGCACAGAGACAAAGAAAACATGGGCTAACACATCAAGAACATCCTAGCACCAAATTTCTTTTGCCAATTATGTATTTTGAGAAGAACTAAATGAGCTTGCAATTCTGCCTAGCTCTTTCCTTCACCATTACAGCCATGTCTAACAGTGAAAAAAGCTGCTTTACAACCGCACAAGACAAAGAAAAGCATGGCTAACACATCAAGAACATCCTAGCACCAAATTTCTTTTGCCAATTATGTATTTTGAGAAAGACTAAATGAGCTTGCAATTCTGCCTACTCTTTCCTGTCACCATTACAGCCATGTCTAACAGTGAAAAAAGCTGCTTTACAACCGCACAGAGACAAAGAAAAGCATGGGCTAACACATCAAGAACATCCTACACCAAATTTCTTTTGCCAATTATGTATTTTGAGAAAGACTAAATGAGCTTGCAATTCTGCCTACTCTTTCCTGTCACCATTACAGCCATGTCTAAGCAGTGAAAAAACTGCTTTACAACCGCACAAGACAAAGAAAAGCATGGCTAACACATCAAGAACATCCTAGCACCAAATTTCTTTTGCCAATTAGTGTATTTTGAGAGAAGACTAAATGACTTGCAATTCTGCCTACTCTTTCCTGTCACCATTACAGCCATTCTAACAGTGAAAAAAGCTGCTTTACAAGCCGCACAGAGACAAAGAAAAGCATGGGCTAACACATCAAGAACATCCTAGCACCAAATTTCTTTTGCCAATTATGTATTTTGAGAAGAGACTAAATGACTTGCAATTCTGCCTACTCTTTCCTGTCACCATTACAGCCATGTCTAAGCAGTGAAAAAACTGCTTTACAACCGCACAAGACAAAGAAAAGCATGGCTAACACATCAAGAACATCCTACACCAAATTTCTTTTGCCAATTAGTGTATTTTGAGGAGAGAGACTAAATGGAGCTTGCAATTCTGGCCTAGCTCTTTCCTGTCACCAGTTACAGCCATGTCTAAGCAGTTGGAAAAAAACTGCTTTACAAGCCGCACAGAGACAAAGAAAAGCATGGGGGCTAACACATCAAGGGAACATCCTAGCACCAAATTTCTTTTGCCAATTAGTGTATTTTGAGGAGAGAGACTAAATGACTTGCAATTCTGCCTAGCTCTTTCCTGTCACCATTACAGCCATTCTAAGCAGTGAAAAAAGCTGCTTTACAAGCCGCACAGAGACAAAGAAAACATGGCTAACACATCAAGAACATCCTACACCAAATTTCTTTTGCCAATTATGTATTTTGAGAGAGAACTAAATGAGCTTGCAATTCTGCCTACTCTTTCCTTCACCATTACAGCCATGTCTAACAGTGAAAAAAGCTGCTTTACAACCGCACAGAGACAAAGAAAACATGGGCTAACACATCAAGAACATCCTACAACAAATTTCTTTTGCCAATTAGTGTATTTTGAGAGAAGACTAAATGAGCTTGCAATTCTGCCTACTCTTTCCTTCACCATTACAGCCATGTCTAAGCAGTGAAAAAACTGCTTTACAACCGCACAAGACAAAGAAAAGCATGGGCTAACACATCAAGGAACATCCTACACCAAATTTCTTTTGCCAATTATGTATTTTGAGAAAGACTAAATGACTTGCAATTCTGCCTACTCTTTCCTTCACCATTACAGCCATTCTAACAGTGAAAAAACTGCTTTACAACCGCACAGAGACAAAGAAAAGCATGGGCTAACACATCAAGAACATCCTACACCAAATTTCTTTTGCCAATTATGTATTTTGAGAGAAGACTAAATGAGCTTGCAATTCTGCCTACTCTTTCCTGTCACCATTACAGCCATTCTAACAGTGAAAAAACTGCTTTACAAGCCGCACAAGACAAAGAAAAGCATGGCTAACACATCAAGAACATCCTACACCAAATTTCTTTTGCCATTAGTGTATTTTGAGAAGAGACTAAATGAGCTTGCAATTCTGCCTACTCTTTCCTGTCACCAGTTACAGCCATGTCTAAGCAGTGAAAAAAGCTGCTTTACAACCGCACAGAGACAAAGAAAAGCATGGCTAACACATCAAGGAACATCCTACACCAAATTTCTTTTGCCAATTAGTGTATTTTGAGAGAAGACTAAATGAGCTTGCAATTCTGCCTACTCTTTCCTGTCACCATTACAGCCATGTCTAAGCAGTGAAAAAAGCTGCTTTACAAGCCCACAGAGACAAAGAAAAGCATGGGGGCTAACACATCAAGAACATCCTACACCAAATTTCTTTTGCCAATTAGTGTATTTTGAGAGAAGACTAAATGACTTGCAATTCTGCCTACTCTTTCCTGTCACCATTACAGCCATGTCTAAGCAGTGAAAAAAGCTGCTTTACAAGCCGCACAAGACAAAGAAAACATGGCTAACACATCAAGAACATCCTACACCAAATTTCTTTTGCCAATTAGTGTATTTTGAGAGAGAGACTAAATGAGCTTGCAATTCTGCCTAGCTCTTTCCTTCACCAGTTACAGCCATGTCTAAGCAGGTGGAAAAAAGCTGCTTTACAAGCCGCACAGAGACAAAAAAAGCATGGCTAACACATCAAGAACATCCTAGCACCAAATTTCTTTTGCCAATTATGTATTTTGAGAAGAGACTAAATGACTTGCAATTCTGCCTAGCTCTTTCCTGTCACCATTACAGCCATGTCTAACAGTGAAAAAAGCTGCTTTACAAGCCGCACAGAGACAAAGAAAAGCATGGCTAACACATCAAGAACATCCTAGCACCAAATTTCTTTTGCCAATTAGTGTATTTTGAGGAGAGAGACTAAATGACTTGCAATTCTGGCCTAGCTCTTTCCTGTCACCAGTTACTGCCATGTCTAAGCAGGTGTAAAAAAGCTGCTTTACAAGCCGCACAAGACAAAGAAAAGCATGGGCTAACACATCAAGAACATCCTAGCACCAAATTTCTTTTGCCAATTATGTATTTTGAGAGAAGACTAAATGAGCTTGCAATTCTGCCTACTCTTTCCTGTCACCATTACAGCCATGTCTAAGCAGTGAAAAAAGCTGCTTTACAACCGCACAGAGACAAAGAAAAGCATGGGCTAACACATCAAGGAACATCCTACACCAAATTTCTTTTGCCAATTATGTATTTTGAGAAGAGACTAAATGGACTTGCAATTCTGCCTACTCTTTCCTGTCACCATTACAGCCATGTCTAACAGTGAAAAAAGCTGCTTTACAAGCCCACAGAGACAAAGAAAAGCATGGGGGCTAACACATCAAGAACAGCCTACACCAAATTTCTTTTGCCAATTATGTATTTTGAGAGAAGACTAAATGACTTGCAATTCTGCCTACTCTTTCCTGTCACCATTACAGCCATGTCTAAGCAGTGAAAAAAGCTGCTTTACAACCGCACAAGACAAAGAAAAGCATGGCTAACACATCAAGAACATCCTACACCAAATTTCTTTTGCCAATTATGTATTTTGAGAGAAGACTAAATGAGCTTGCAATTCTGGCCTACTCTTTCCTGTCACCAGTTACAGCCATGTCTAAGCAGTGAAAAAAGCTGCTTTACAACCGCACAGAACAAAGAAAACATGGCTAACACATCAAGGAACATCCTACACCAAATTTCTTTTGCCAATTATGTATTTTGAGAAGAGACTAAATGGAGCTTGCAATTCTGCCTACTCTTTCCTGTCACCATTACAGCCATGTCTAAGCAGTGAAAAAAGCTGCTTTACAAGCCGCACAGAGACAAAGAAAAGCATGGGCTAACACATCAAGGAACATCCTACACCAAATTTCTTTTGCCAATTAGTGTATTTTGAGAAGAGACTAAATGAGCTTGCAATTCTGCCTAGCTCTTTCCTGTCACCATTACAGCCATGTCTAAGCAGTGAAAAAAGCTGCTTTACAAGCCGCACAGAGACAAAGAAAAGCATGGGCTAACACATCAAGGAACATCCTAGCACCAAATTTCTTTTGCCAATTAGTGTATTTTGAGAAGAGACTAAATGACTTGCAATTCTGCCTACTCTTTCCTGTCACCAGTTACAGCCATGTCTAAGCAGTGAAAAAAGCTGCTTTACAACCGCACAGAGACAAAGAAAAGCATGGGCTAAGACATCAAGAACATCCTACACCAAATTTCTTTTGCCAATTATGTATTTTGAGAGAAGACTAAATGACTTGCAATTCTGCCTACTCTTTCCTGTCACCATTACAGCCATGTCTAAGCAGTGAAAAAAGCTGCTTTACAACCGCACAGAACAAAGAAAACATGGCTAACACATCAAGGAACATCCTAGCACCAAATTTCTTTTGCCATTATGTATTTTGAGAGAAGACTAAATGAGCTTGCAATTCTGCCTACTCTTTCCTGTCACCATTACAGCCATGTCTAAGCAGTGAAAAAAGCTGCTTTACAAGCCGCACAGAGACAAAGAAAAGCATGGGCTAACACATCAAGGAACATCCTAGCACCAAATTTCTTTTGCCATTAGTGTATTTTGAGAAGAGACTAAATGAGCTTGCAATTCTGCCTAGCTCTTTCCTGTCACCATTACAGCCATGTCTAAGCAGTGAAAAAAGCTGCTTTACAAGCCGCACAGAGACAAAGAAAAGCATGGGCTAACACATCAAGGAACATCCTACACCAAATTTCTTTTGCCAATTATGTATTTTGAGGAAGAACTAAATGAGCTTGCAATTCTGCCTACTCTTTCCTGTCACCATTACAGCCATGTCTAAGCAGTGAAAAAAGCTGCTTTACAAGCCGCACAGAGACAAAGAAAACATGGGCTAACACATCAAGAACATCCTAGCACCAAATTTCTTTTGCCAATTAGTGTATTTTGAGAAGAGACTAAATGAGCTTGCAATTCTGGCCTACTCTTTCCTGTCACCAGTTACAGCCATGTCTAAGCAGTGAAAAAAGCTGCTTTACAAGCCGCACAGAGACAAAGAAAAGCATGGGCTAACACATCAAGGAACATCCTAGCACCAAATTTCTTTTGCCAATTAGTGTATTTTGAGAAGAGACTAAATGAGCTTGCAATTCTGCCTACTCTTTCCTGTCACCATTACAGCCATGTCTAAGCAGTGAAAAAAGCTGCTTTACAAGCCGCACAGAGACAAAGAAAAGCATGGGCTAACACATCAAGAACATCCTACACCAAATTTCTTTTGCCAATTATGTATTTTGAGAAGAACTAAATGAGCTTGCAATTCTGCCTAGCTCTTTCCTGTCACCATTACAGCCATGTCTAAGCAGTGAAAAAAGCTGCTTTACAAGCCGCACAAACAAAGAAAAGCATGGGCTAACACATCAAGAACATCCTAGCACCAAATTTCTTTTGCCATTAGTGTATTTTGAGAGAGAGACTAAATGAGCTTGCAATTCTGCCTAGCTCTTTCCTGTCACCATTACAGCCATGTCTAAGCAGTGAAAAAAGCTGCTTTACAACCGCACAGAGACAAAGAAAAGCATGGGCTAACACATCAAGAACATCCTAGCACCAAATTT